>NC_037688.1:76544449-76657386 GCF_003255815.1 Theropithecus gelada
TTTTTTTTTTTTTTTTTTTTTTTTTTTTTTTGAGACGGAGTCTTGCTCTGTCGCCCAGGCTGGAGTGCAGTGGCCGGATCTCAGCTCACTGCAAGCTCCGCCTCCCGGGTTCACGCCATTCTCCTGCCTCAGCCTCCCGAGCAGCTGGGACTACAGGCGCTCGCCACCTCGCCCGGCTAGTTTTTTTGTATTTTTTAGTAGAGACGGGGTTTCACCGTGTTAGCCAGGATGGTCTCGATCTCCTGACCTCGTGATCCGCCCATCTCGGCCTCCCAAAGTGCTGGGATTACAGGCTTGAGCCACCGCGCCCGGCCAAAAGTCAGTTTCAAAATAATAAAATAAATCAGCCAACCTCACATGAAGCTAGTAACCCAGGGTCCAACCTCACAGGAAGCTCTTAGTAGTGGTTAAGAATCATCTTAAGACAGCCGGGCGCAGTGGCTCACGCCTGTAATCCCAGCACTTTGGGAGGCCAAGGTGGGCGGATCACGAGGTCAGGAGATCGAGACCATCCTGGCTAACACGGTGAAACCCCGTCTCTACTAAAAATACAAAGTGAAATTAGCCGGGCGTGGTGGTGGGCGCCTGTAGTCCCAGTTACTAGAGAGGCTGAGGCAGGAGAATGGCATGAACCAAGGAGGCGTAGCTTGCAGTAAGCCGAGATCGCACCATTGCACTGCGGCCTGGGCGACAGAGCAGGACTCTGTCTCAAAAACAACAACAAAACAAAAAACTAAAAAACAAACAAAAAAACCACCTTCAGCGGAAAACCAGCTGTTTTCATTCATGAGCAAAAGGGGGCAGCAGAGAGCAACAAACCGCTTGGTCTCTACAGTATTGAAAAGGGGAAGAAAACCAACCACCTTCATCTTCAGCCCAGAAGCATCCTAGTGTAAAAATGTCTCCAACTGTGTAGGCAAATTCACATTTCCAGGCATCTGGCAGAGAAACAAGATAACAGAGACCTGAACTCCAGAATGTTCTACTGATCATTTCAACGCCCAGGGGACGAGTCCAGTCCGTCTTGGGAGAACCTTGTCCAACGAGAGATGATCTTGGCTGAGCTGAAAGGCACAGGCGCTTTTCACCTGAACCAACACACCTTGTTAAACTCTCATTTTGTTTCAGATTTAAATGTGTCCCGGGAACAGTCTTCATCAGTCTGCTAAAGTGTATCTGAAAGATGCCCTATGAGAAATTATCGGTCTATTTTTAAATACGCAGGGCAAAGGGACACCATGCTCCACATTCGTTTAAAATCCAGTTTTATTAGACCAATCAACCTCACACGACTCCGGCAAGTAAATAAAATTCCCCTCTCAGGAGACTTCAAGCCATAACAAGCTGTCCTCAAATGGGTGGTAGTAGGATTTACGTTTGCGGCTCTGGGTGTCTCCAAATGCAGCCTATGTCTTTGATTTTCTCTTCACATACTTTAAACTTAATAGATTGATATTAAACAGGAAAACAAGCAGCTTTTTCACGTACACACATCAAAGGGCACTGAAAATGTGGCACCAGCCTGTGGAATTAATTGGCCGGTTACCAAAAGTCTGTTTCAAACCCTCAACAAACAGTTTCCCTAAAAATGTGGCATGCTTTTAATAGTATTTCTCTTGCTTTTCATATTTAATAAATTATTCATTCAGAAGAGAGTAAATCTTTTAAAAAAATATACCCCTGTTCATAAACTAGTCATCTCCAATTCAGCCCAAGTCGGTGTTATTTGTCATTTGATTTAAAGAAGCTTTTTATTTTTCCTTTGCAGTAAATGTCCCTATCTTAATTATGCATTCATTGCAAGTTTCTTCAATCAATGTTTGCCTCCCCCTCCAGACTTGAGGCTCCCTGAGGATCACACCTGTTTTGCTGGCAAGAGCACACAGGCCAATGCTTGGTGCATAACGGGAGCTGTGGTTAATCCACCAAGTGGTCCTAGTAGGTCCATAGAGGATTCAGACACTGGCTGAACTTAGGTGACAGCTGGAACCCTGCAGGTCAGAGATACCCAGGTTCTCTGATTCATGTGAAGCAGAAAATGGTGGTATCCACCACCTTTACATAATAGATGATCCACACAAGATCAACGTTGCTTATGCTGTGGGATCAAGTAGGAAACCATGGATCAGTGCCAAGGGAAGGCTGGGATAGCAAACCCTGAACCTGCCACCCCCTCCTTGCCTCTCCGCATCAAGTATACACCAAGCTGGAAATATGCCCACATGACTCCCTTCAAGATATCCTCTATACATTAGAAAACACACACCTCTCTCTTTCCTTAACAGCATTACCAGACTTAAATTCACTCCCAGAACTTAGGAGGATTCTTATGTGGCTGGAAGCCTCAATCACAAATGGTTTAAGAATCTGAAACAAGGTTTTAAAAGTCAATCCAAGACACTTGGGCATTCTAAGTGAATTCTCCATGGACTACACACTTAGTATTTCATAGTGGAAGGAACTCTTAAAAAGTACAAGAAAAATGCTTCTTCTTTTGTTCTTGAGACAGGGTCTTGCTTTGTTGCCCAGACTGGAATGCAGTGATGCAATCACAGCTCCAATGAGCCTGCAACTGCTGGGCTCAGTCCATCCTCCTATCTCAGCCTTCTGAGTAGCTAGCACCACAAGTGTGTGCCATCACACCTGGCTAACTTATTAAATTTTTTGTAGAGATGGGGTCTCCCTGTGTTGTCCAGGCTGGTCGTGAAATCCTGTACCACTTTAAAAGGACTTTTACAGCCAGGAGTGGTGGCTTATTTTGGGAGGCTGGGGGATCACCCGAGCCCAGGAGTTTGAGACCAGCCTGGACAACACAACAAGACCTCATCTCTACAAAACGTAAAAACATAAAAATAAATAAATAAAATTAGCCAGGCATAGTGGCACACACCTGTGGTCCCAGCTACTCAGGAGGCTGAAGTAGGAAAATCACTTGAGGCCGGGAGGTCAAGGCTGCAGTGAGCCATATTCATGCCACCACACTCAAGCATGGGCAACAGAGCAAGACCCTATCTCCCTATTTATTTTATTTTTTATTTTGGGACACAGTCTCACTTTGTCGCCCAGGCTGGAGTGCAGTGGCACAATCTTGGCTCAGTATAACCTCCACTTCCCTGGTTCAAGCAATTCTCCTGCCTCAGCCTCCCGAGTAGCTGGGATTACAGGTATGCACCATTTTGCCTGGATAATTTTTGTATTTTCCGTAGAGGTGAGGTTTCACCATGTTAGCCAGGCTAGTCTTCAACTCCTGACCTCAAGTGATCCGCCTGCCTCAGCTTTCCAAAATGCTGGGATTACAGGCGTAAGCTACTGCACCCAGCCAGAGAAAAAGGACTTTTACACTAGTTCATTAAATATATACTACAAGCTTTTCTAATAAAGGCTATCTGTGGGAGGATAAAGTAAATCATGAACTGGGATGCTGTGAGAAATGACGTTTTTACCATGTTAACATGATCCACCATGCACAGTTTTCAGATAGATTCTTAGAGTCATGAAAATATACTACTTCTAAGACAGCAACGAACTTAAACACATGGAAAATCCAGAATGATGAAAGACCAGGGAAGGGATGACAAAAGCAATACATGTTCTGGATCATCAAATAACAACGCTGATAGCTACCATTTGTGGTATTTTTGCTACGTGCAGGGTGTTGCTGCAAGCACGATGGCCTGCCTTGTCTTAGCCTCCTCACGGCGATCTTACAAGAGAGAGAAAAATGCAACAGCATCTCAAAGAGAAGCCAATGATCATCAGAGAGGTTAAGTAAATTGCCCAAGGTCACACGGCTAGGTAGAAACTAGCAGAGTTAGGACTGGCTCTACAGCAGGGTTGTCCACTCTTTTGGCTTCCCTGGGCCACAGTGGAAGAAGAATTGTCTCACATAAAATACACTAATACTAATGATAGCTGATGAGCTAAAAAAAAAAAAATCCCCCCAAAAAAATCGCATAAGGTTTTAAGAACATTCATGAATTACTGCTGGACAACATTCAAAGCCGTCCCAGGCCACATGCAGTCTGTAGGGGCCATGGGTTGGAGAAGCTTGCTCTGGAGATTTGCTCTTAACCAACACCACATACTAGAAACCCCATCTAATAATATTAATAGCAATGGCAACAATGATGACAATCCTTTACTTTCACATGATTTGTTATGTGCAAAGCATTTCCTCATACATGATACTTCATGATCAAGTGGTGGGACTCAGAAAGGACATGACAGCTCTTAGCCTCCCCAGAAACATGAGAAATCTAAAGATTAGACAAAGATGAGCATGATCAAGACACCCCTGATGACTGGTGTGTGACCATCAAAATGTTCAATCTCAGATTCAGATACATCTAGGCTGGGATTAAAGTTCTCTCCATTTTACTGAAACATCACTCATTTCCTGGGGGAAACATCTCATGGGGGCATGAGAGTTGCCCTTCCAATGTCTACTCCTTGGATACTGCTAACATTAGTCACAACCATCATACAATGCATGCTCCCAAAAGGCAGGGCTGGGAGAGAGAGGTGGGAGGTCACTTGAGGTCAGGAGGTCAAGGCTACAGTGAGCTATGATTTCACCACTCTACTCTAGCCCGGGTGACAGAGCAAGACCCAAACTCAAATAATAATAATAATAATAATAATGGCAAGGCTGACGCAAGAGCTTGGGGGAACATTGCATAGGCACTTGTTGACCTACCCAAGGCCATGTAGTTGAAAAGTATATACAACATAAGGAGGTGTGTTTTAAGAGCAATTTTGCATAGAAACCATTATCTGAACGGCAGGAGGTTGGAGAGCATGACCCAATTCCAAGAGGGATGGTGGTGGTCACGGGTGATTTTCTTTCTCATTCTCCTTTCCTGGTTCTCGGCAATGAGGCAATATCACTTCTCTAATTTGAAAACTAATAAATAGGCTTGCCCGAAACTGTGCCTTTCAAGAGTCATATAGTTAGTATAAACCACGGTGACCTTTTAAAGATGTGATTTGTTTTTCAACACCTAAACCAACAAATGCTCCATATACGAGCCCCTACCTGGCCAAGCTGCCGTGTCAACTGCAATGCCATGGTGTCCGCCCATCTTCGAAATGTCAGCAGAGAACCGTGGCAGGAGCTGACATGTAATATGTTGCAAGAGACTGAACTTTGGTGCCTAGAAGCCGTCTAACTCTGGAAGGTACTTAAAGTCGTCATCCCCATTTCACGTTTCCCACTAAAGGACACCACAGAAGATTACCCATCTAGGCTTACAAGGATGTAAATAAAACTAAATTTGCCGAGCGCTTCATCCGCACTCTCAAGCAGGCTAGATATTGTCTGTTGAGCTCCAGGGGTGATGATCCTCTGGATTCCAGCATTGCTCTTCATCTCACTTAGTGCACTGAGTAACGAACTTGACTGTCGGCTTCCACGTTCCTACCTTGAGCCAGAGCTTTGGAGCCTCCTCACTGAATGCCAGCTGTTTCTGCTCCCGTTTTTGGCCTCACGGTTTTCCTTTGTGTACCTTTACCAGAACCCTTTAGATAACCCCATCTGTCCCATTTCATCCATGTAATGAGCTTGACAACGAGCTTGTCTATCCACCTGCTTACGTACATTGGATTCTGTGTCTTTGAAGCAGTACTCACAGAAGAAAAGTAGTGTTCTTCCTCATACTTAATAGAAAAATTTTATAAATTTCCCAGGTTAAGAGTCCGAAGGCTCTTAAAAGGCAAGGCTTGGAGGCAGAGGTGGGAGGATCACTTGAGGCCAGGAGATAGAGGCTGTAGTGATCTATGATTGCACCACTGTCCTCCAGCCTGGATGACAGAGCAAGACACAAACTCAAACAAACAAACAAACAAAAACAGGCAAGGCTGATGCAAGAGCTCAGGCAAACACTGCATAGGCACTTGCTGACCTACCGAAGAAACAAAGATCACAGTTAAAAAGTATATGTGACTTAAAGAGGTATGTGTGTGTGTGTGTGTGTGTGTGTGTGTGTGTGTGTGTGTGTGTATGTGTGTTTTGAGACAAAGTTTCACTCTTGTTGCCCAGGCTGGAGTGCAATGGCACAATCTCAGCTCACCACATCCTCTGCCTCCCAGGTTCAAGCAATTCTGCTGCCTCAGCCTCCCAAGTAGTTGGGATGATAGGCATGCACCACCACGCCCAGCTAATTTTGTACTTTTAATAAAGATGGGATTTCTCCATGTTGGTCAGGCTGGTTTTGAACTCCCAAACTTGGGTGATTCGCCCTTCTCGGCCTCCCAAAGTGCTGAGATTACAGGTGTAAGCCACTGCGCCCAGCCAAGAGGTGTGTTTTAAGAGCAATTTTCTTTACAGAACAGAAGCCTCTGTTTCATCTACTATAAAATGGGCCTAATAATCAAATGTAGCTGCCTCATTAGGTTGTTGCAAGCATTAAATGAGACGGTGCACAATAAATTATGTGCACAGTGCCCAGCAGGCGCAGAATAAACAGTGGTTATTAGTGTGTGTCTTGGTTTGAGATCACTGCAGTTAATTCAGTTAATTTTTGTCCATGACATGGAGACCAATTAGAAGTTCTCCAAGTTCCTTCTGGGTCTTTGATTTAATCATTTTAAGGAGGGAGGAACTACATTTAAAATAGTGACAGATTATTCAACTCCATGGTGAACGCATTGGATTAATATCACAAAAATCTTGATTTATGTCCTGACTAAATGTGTGTGTTTGTGTGTATGTGTGCAACAAGAATTACATCTTTGCTTTGTGGCGTATCTTATGACTGACTTTCCACATCTCAGAAACAACAAATTGTGTTCTATTACTACAAAGTACGCAGTATATTTTCTAAAGCAGTACTTTATTATGATGGTGTATAAGAATGTAAGATTCAGAAGACATGGCTTCTTCTCTATATTGTTCTCTGCTATTTCTGTAGTGTTTATCACAGCACCTAGCACATAAAGAATATCAATGCATATTTGTTAAACAGATGCATAAATGAGTATTTCTCTATTTATTTTGCACGTCCCTGGAAAACTAGCTGAAAATGTGGTGATCTTATTTCTCAAAGCTCATCGAAGTTTATGCATCGGTAATGGCATTGCAAAGTACTCATTTTAACTTCAACCTTTTGGTTAATTTCACCTCCATGCTTATTATCTGACGTTGTTCAAGTCGCATCACTTCTGCAAATTTCATTCTCTGCATGTGATAAATGGGAGCACTAGACGCAGGGATATTCTTTATTATTGACCATCCAGCTTCTCTAGTAAAAGAACCCCCACTCTGTTCTGGAGGTTCATGTTCCACGTATTAAGGGTGGGCACTGACAAAGATTTTCTCCTTAACCAGACTCTAATTGGACCCTTCCTTTATTTTTTTAATTTTTTTTTTTTTTTTTTTTAGAGATAGAGTCTTGCTGTGTTGCCCAGGCTAGTCTCAAACTCCTGACCTCAAGGAGTCCTGCCACGTCAGCCTTCTGAGTCACCGAAATTACAGACGTGAGCCACCGAACTCAGCATATTTCAGACTCATCTGCATCCTTTTCCCGGTGAGGCCAGATGCTTGAGCTTCTGTGCTGCCTCTGCATTGTCCAGTGTTAGCAAGAACCCTGTTAGTTAGTTTAGCCAGAATCCTCCCTTACCTCTGCTGTCTCCATCCACTGACCCTCACTCTGCTTCCTGGCAATAAATCACCACTTTTGCTTGTTGCGTTCAGAATTGAGCCCAATCTTTCTCCCCTGCTGCAAGATCCCATTTCATCTATCACGATAGTCCCTCTCGAATAAAGTCTTTCATACTGTCTTTAACAAGCATCATGGATATTTTTTTCCTTCTCAGGACGCCCACGCTCTAGCAGAAATTAATGCATGAGGTAGAACCAACCAAACAGATTTTATCATGATTGGTTCAGGGATGGATCGTGACTGAAGCCAGGCCAACTCCAGTCATTCTAGAACATATCTGCAGAGCTATAACGGGGTGAAATGCTTGCGGTGGAATTACTAGTCACAGGTAAACATGTTTACTACATACAAAAAGTCTGTACAACTGTGCAAGAAACAGAGCGGGAGACAGAAAGAACCTTGACAGCCGGGCACGGTGGCTCACGCCTGTAATCTCAGCACTTTGGGAGGCCAAGGCAGGTGGATCACCAGGTCAGAAGATCGAGACCATCCTGGCTAACACAGTGAAATCCCATCTCTACTAAACATACAAAAAATTAGCCAGGCGTGGTGGCGGGCGCTTCTAGTCCCAGTTACTCGGGAGGCTGAGGCAAGAGAATGGTGTGAACCCGGGAGGCAGAGCTTGCAGTGAGCCGAGATTGTGCCACTGCACTCCAGCCTGGGCGACAGAGCGAGACTCCATCTCCAGAAAAAAACCCAAAAAACAAAAAAAAAACCTTGACTACACTGATGTGAGCTCCTGGATCATGCTGTGCCTGAAGCCAGTGCCCACAATGTGACACCTCCAGACCCTCCACCAATTTCTATTTCATTTAACCTTGTTGAATTGAGTTTCTATCACCTGCGATTGAAAGAGGCCTAGCAAATAAAAAAATAATATACCTTTTATGGTTCTACTTCAAAACATTCTGGCAATTTAAAAATAATTAGTTGGAAGGAACAACTAATATAAAAACTCCATTAAAAATGTATACATTTACAATAAAATAGGAATTCAGGAAGATTATGCGTTCTGAATATTTTCTGTAATAGCCTTTAACATGTTTGTGCACCAAAAATTTGTCATTTTGGTTCCAAAACTGAAGTGTATTACATTCTAAAGCAAACATGGGGGAAACGCTTCAGCTAATTCAACATTACACACGTATTTTGAGCTAAGCAGTTTTTCCTATTAGCATACACTTGAAAACATTTCTAATAGTAGTAATGAACTTCTTTGATTTTTCAGTTCCCAAATGCCACATTAGATTGAACTAATTCAAAATTAAGAGATGGAAGTACCTACAGTGTGTCCAGGGGCCATGATCCATCCCCGATACTAGAGAGAATTCTATTAGGTTTGGGCAAAAAGATTTGGCAAAAAACTCAATTCCTTTTGCACCAAGCTAATACCTGCTCATTAGAGTCATTTTTTTCTTAAACATGCATGCCGTGAGTAGTTCATCTCAGTCCCGCAATTGAGTGGAGTAGATAATATTAAGGGATGAAGGCTTCGTTATCAACCTGTGGTCAACCCTCATGAGACATTAGGGTTTGTAACTAATTCTGAGAATTTACAACACCGGTAAAGAAATTCATTAGATGCAAATTCTGACTCATCATAACCAGTCACAAAATGTGTCTGAGATATGTCCGTAAATATGCTAGCCTTTCACATAAGAATATCAGAGATTTTTATGGTTTTATGGAGGTATAACTGACATACAA
The DNA here is from genome assembly GCF_003255815.1 of Theropithecus gelada. Lineage (NCBI taxonomy): Eukaryota > Metazoa > Chordata > Mammalia > Primates > Cercopithecidae > Theropithecus > Theropithecus gelada. Next base: position 76,553,815 of record NC_037688.1, read on the forward strand.
AATACTGCACATATTTTACATACACAATTTGATAAGCTTGGGCATATGCATAGGCCTGTGAAACCATCCCCACAATCATAGGATTAGACTTATCTTTCACGTTCAAAAGTTTCCCTTCGCTTGGATACATGGAGTAGGGTCGAGGGTGTTTAAAAACATTTAATATGAGATCTTAACATGGAGGTGGTTAAGAACACTTAACAAAGGGAAACCTTAACAAAGTTGAAGTGCATAATACAGCTCACTAAACACAGGGAAATGCAAATCAAAACCAAAATGAAATACCACCCCATACCTGTTACAATGCCTATTATCAAAAAAATGAAAAATTAAAAAAATAACAATTGTTGGCCTGGATGTGGAAAAACTGGCACCCTTTTGCCATTGCTGAATGGAATGTAGATGTGTAGCCACTGTGGAAAAACACTGTAAAGGTTTCTCAAAAAAAAAAAAAAAGAAAGAAAAGAAAGAAAAAATGTAATTATCAGATGATCCAGCAATCCCACTTCTGGGCACATATACAAAGAAATGAAATCATGATAGCAAACAAATACCTGCACTCCCAAGTTTATTGCAGTATTAACCACAATAGCCAAAATATGGAAGTCACCTAAATGTCCACTGACAGATGAAGGGTGATATGGTTTGGCTGTGTCCCCACCTAAATTTCACCTTAAATTGCAGCTCCCATTATACCCACATGTACTGGGAGACACCCAGTGGGAGGTAATTGGATCATGGTGGGGGGTTCCCCCATGCTGTTCTCTGATAGTGAATAAGACTCACGAGAGCTGATGATGTTATAAAGGGCAGTTCCCCTGAACAAGCTCTCTTGCCTGCTGCCATGTAAGATGTGCCTGTGCTCCTCCTTCGGCCATGATTGTGAGCTCTCCCCAGCCATGTGGAGCTGTGAGTCCATTAAACCTCTTTTCCTTTGTAAGTTACCCAGTCTTGGGTATGTCTTTATTACCAATGTGAGAACTGACTAAAACAAAGAAAGAAAGAAAATGTAGTATATACATACAATGGAATATTATTCAGCTTTAAAGAATAAGGAAATCCTGCCATTTGCACATTTATGAAACTGGAGGACATTATTCTAGTGAAATAAGCCAGTCACAGAAGGATAAACATTGCATGATTCTACTTATATGAAGCTCATAGAAGCCGAGGGGAGAATGGTGGTAACCAGGAGCCACAGGGAAGGGAAAATGGGAGGTTGTTCAATTAGCCTGAAGTTACACTGTGTGAAATGAATTAGTTCTAGAGATCTACTGTACAGTGTAGTGCTTATAGTCAACAATACTGTACTATGCCCTTAAAAGGTGTTAATAGATTTTTAAGTTTATCAATTTTTCATTCTAGAGTAATTTGCAGCTATTTTGGTTGATTTATCAACTGAAGCATTAATTTTTAAAACAGTTTTGTAAGTTCAAGACTACACATGCAGGTTTGTTATACAGGTAAACTTGTGTCAGCGGGGTTTGTTGTACAGACTATTTTCTCACCCAAGTATTAGGCCTAGTACCCCTTTTTATTTAAAATAAAATATATTTTGTAAAATTTCTTTTTGGCCCCTTACAAGTCAAGGTCACATTTTCCATTTGTTTCTTTGTTTCATGTTGGCTTTGGAGACAGGGTCTCGCTCTGTCACCCAGGCTGGATTGCAATGGCGCAATCTCAGTTCACTGCAGCCTCAACCTCGTGGGCTCAAACAATCCTCCCATCTCAGCCTCCCAAGTAGCTGGTCCTACAGGCGCATGCCACAATCCCAGCTAATTTTTGTATTCTTGTAGAGATGCGGTTTCACCATGTTACCCAAGCTGCTCTCAAACTCCTGAGCTCAGGCAATCCACCTGCCTCAGGCTCCCAAAGTGCTGGGATTAGAGGCATGAACCACCACGCCCAGTCAATTTCCACTTAGCATGTATAAAATTTGGTGATCCCTTTCAAGTTAGTGACTAAGGTATAGAAAATGCTCACTAATCAAAATCAAAGGAACAAGAGGAAAACCTGAAAAATAATTCAGCTTGATACTGTGCTTCTGAGTATTAGATGAAAAACATTACATTATATGGCTACTGTCAAATGATTCTTTGTAAAGAAGTCAGTGCAAATGTGTGGGGTGGGGGGGGCCGGGTGTGTGTGTATATGATTTTATTACCTAGGAGCTAACTTCTTGGGGGAACTAAATGGCAAAAAATAAATTTATTATGAATTGTAATGATAAAGGGTCAAACTGTGTTATATAACATATGACCAAATATTTCCAGGATTTTTTTTTTTAAGAAAAGATGAATTTTGATTACTCAGTTTAACAAGAAAAAAAAGGTACCTATGAATTTGCCTCTCCATAGCCAGCTGCTTCTTCCAGCTGATTTGTATCAGTCTGTTAATTTCTGTGACCAGAGTTAATCTAAAAAGAAGAGTAACTTCTGGTCAGAGTTTATTGTAATGGGATATTTGAGTGTGCCCTAGCAACCATGCAAGTTTGGCCTGTGCTTATCCTTATAAATACCCAAATTTGACGAACTACATTCAGTTGTGTTTGCAAAAGACAGGTATTCTGAAGGGTATGAAATAATGCAGGCACTCATTGGATTTTTTGTTTGTTTGTTTTGAGATGGAGTCTCGCTCTGTCGCCCAGGCTGGAGTGCAGTGGCGTGATCTCAGCTCACTGCAAGCTCCACCTCCCAGGTTAACACTATTCTCTTGCCTTAGCCTCCTGAGTAGCTGGGACTACAGGTGCCTGCCACCATATCCCGCTAAGTTTTTTCTATTTTTTAGTAGAAAAATAGAAAATTTTTATTACTATTAAATAAAATAGTGTTAGCCAGGCTGGTCTCGATCTCCTGACCTCGTGATCCACCCAACTCGGCCTCCCAAAGTGCTGGGATTACAGGCATGGACCACCGCGCCCAGCCCTCACTGGATTTTTATAGTGCTCAATGCTAAGAGCTAATAACCTTAATTATTAATTCTCATGCCGTCTTCCTGGAAATTGTTTTTAGGATGAATTTAGATACTTTGGGGGAACCACATACAGAGTATTTACTCAGAATCTCCCCAAGGATGATGGCATATCTTTGTACGGCAGCTTTGTTTCTGAAAAGTTTAGTTGTACAAAGTTCTTATATGATTACTAGTCAAACCACACTTTAAAAAAATGTAAAGTTTTCTAAAACAATAGAATTTTAAAAAACAAAACAAAATCATTCTATTGAATTTGAATTATGAAAGTAGATTTTATTCTTAGTTACTTTTTGTTTGTTTTGGGGGCACTGTTTATTTGTTGAGACAGAGTCTCCCTCTGTCACCCAGGCTGGAGTGCAGCAGTGTGATCTCAGCTCAATGCAACTTCTGCCTCCTGGGTTCAAGTGATTCTCCCGCCTCAGCCTCCCAAATAGCTGGGATTACAGGCACGTACCACCACACTTGCCTAATTTTTGTACTTTTAGTAGAGACAGGGTTTCACCACGTTGGCCAGGCTGGTCTCAAACACCTGACCTCAAGTGATCCGCCCACCTCGGCCTCCCAAAGTGTTGGGATTACAGGCGTGAGCCACCTCACTCGGCCAATTTTCTTCTACTTAGTTACTTAATGTAAGATTATAACCACAACTTCATTATTGCACTGACATTTTCTGTAACTTCCTAAAATAACTAAATTTGAGGAAGGTTTACATGACCTTGAAATTCTCCAGAAAGAAGAGTCTAAATGTCCTTCTGAATAAAGAATGCCAAAAATTATCTTATTTCTTGTGAGAGATAGAATCTGCTGGCATGACCTGGGGAAGGCAGGCCCCTGCTTTCTTCAAGTTAGTAGGTTGGTTCTTCTCTCTCTCTCCCCCTTTGTCCCCTCCCCTCCTCCTTCTTTCTTTCTTTCTTTCTTTATTTGGTGGAGTTTCACTCTTGCTGCCCAGGCTGGAGTGCACTGATACGATCTCAGCTCACTGCAACCTCCACCTTCCTGGTTCAAGTGATTCTCCTGCCTCAGTCTCCCGAGTAGCTGGGATTACAGGCATGTGCCCCTACCTACACCAGCTAACTTTGTATTTTTAGTAGAAACAGGGTTTCTCCATATTGGTCAGGCTGGTCTTGGTCTCAAACTCCCAACCTCAGGTGATCCACCCGCCCCGGCCTCTCAAAGTGCTGGGATTACATGCGTGAGCCACTGTGCCCGGCCTCTCCCTTCTTTTTTATTTCCCTTGCTCCTTCCTTCCTTCCTTCCTCTCTCCCTCCTTCCTTCCTTCCTTCCCTTCCTTTCTCCCTTCCTTCATTCTTTTTTTATAAATATGTTTACTAAATGTCTACTTTGTAGCAGGCAACAAAGCAATAAACAAAAGCAAAGCTGTCTTGCCCTCCTGTTGGGCGGCTTATTCTCACTGCCCAAAAACAAGATGCAGGTGACCTGGGAGAGAAGGGAGCTTATTTCTGTAACTGAGTACAGGGAGAAGGCCTGGGAAGTATCATCAGACCAACTCTAAATTACAAAGTTTTCCAGAGCTTCTATACCTTCTAAGCTCTACGTCTACATGTAAGTGTCCATTCATCTAAAGACATAAGTGATTAACTTCTCATTTATAAGGTCTGAGTCCTGAAGACCTTCCTCTGCAGCCTCAGTAAATTTACTTAATCTAAATGGGTGCAGGTGCTGCGGTGATTACCCTTGTCTCCTGCTAAATCATGGAGGTTTGGGGAGTCTCTTCAGAACCCCAATAAACTTGTTTGTGGACGCCTGGGGAGCTTCTTCACACCCCTCATAAAACTTGTTTAATCCCAAATGGGTCCTGTTAAGAATGCCTTCGTTATTCTGTCACGCTGAAAGGCCTGGGCACAACTCTGGGTGGGCTTTTATTACATTCCAGCCTTTGTATAAGGGCACTGGCTCTCTCAGCTTTTAATAATTCCCTTCACTACTCCGTCAGTGCTGAGACGGTTGTTACGGAAGCCCGTGTGAGTCAGACCTGGCCTGCCACACTCCCGAAAACAAAGTAAGGCTGAAGTCTGCTGGAGACGCGTTTTCCAAGCTGCCAGGGAGCTTGCACTGGACCACAAGCCAGTCAAGGATGAACTCAGACCCAAAGGGGAGCAGATGTGTAAGAAAAACAGGCTCGCGTTCCTACAGAACCATGTTTCCTTAGTGAAACTATTAATGGACCAAAAAAAAAAAAAAAAAAGAATGAAGAGCCTAATATCAAAAAGATTGCAGGCAATTAAACAGAACTCTGAGAATAAAAGAAAATTGAGGAAATCTTGGTCATATTGATAGAAACACTGTGTTTTCCCTGTAAAATGAACACAATAAACCTATTCACACAAAGGCTAGTTGAATACTGTTCAAGTTATTGGCGTTTATGATCATAAATTTACCCCAGTTGCGAAATAAGAAATGCACATATGCTTGTGTTAAGTGTCTAGAAAGCGTAGTCTGTGAGTTTTCAGTGGGCTGGTATAATTAAACAGTAACTGTCAATTTCTTAATCCTAAAGCAATCATTTTGCTCTAGGTAATGAGCTTTTTATTTATTTTTTTCCCATCCTCAGCAAGTAACAGCTCTTCCTCAAATTGGTTTTAATGGATTTAGCCCTCAGCAACCCACCCTTTGCAGACAATTCCTTCTATGGAGAAAGCTGAGGCTGTAGCTTCAGGGAAAAGCAAAACTTCTCTCTGATGAAACAGAAAATCTCTCTCTCCCAACATATTTCATCAAAATAGTTTGGATATTGTACCTAATATTAAGTTATGTAATATCCACATCACACAGGTTAGACAAATACGCTTAGTGATTTATTTCTATCTTATTTTCAATGAAACTTTGAATTCCTATCCAGGCATTTGCTGGTATTTTCAGGTTTGGTTGTTTTTTTTTTTTTTTTTTTTTTTTGCCTCTATTCACTTCTGCTGTTAACAAAATGAAGCTATATCAGGTACAGAACGTCTCTGAAACAGTGTTTGGCTCTGAACAGTACAGCCCAAGAAAGAAAAACAGGATTAAAAATCAGCTTAACTTCTGTGTGTAGACTTTTGGCCTGGATGCACTCTAGGTAAGAATCGAGGACGTAAGGAGTTCTATTTTTAATGTCTTCTTACAGAAGCACCATGAACTTAGCAATGCACAAAATTTATGACACACTCAATCTTATAACATGAGGGAGAGGGACTCGGCAGTGACTTTTCCATTGCATTTCCCATGAATCTCAGATCACTTGTAAATTGCAGAGCCTGACATTTAAACTGTGCCGTGTTGATAGTTCAGGCACCACCCTTTCTCCTGGCCGCCCTCCCCGCCCCCTACTCTGGGAGACCGAGGCTGAGGCTTCATTTCATAATGCACCGTAATGGTGAGTCAACGGTCAAATGCAGCCTGTTAAGTCTCAAGCAATTACCTTCTCCTGCAAATAAAGAAAAGCCCACGTCTCCACCTCTGAGTGGAGGGCAGAACGAGCAGAGAGAGAATGAGAACCATATGGACAGCTTCAGCTTGCATCCTTGACATCGCACCCGGCACCTGGGCAAAGGCCAATGCTTGGCACAGTATACCCGCTGCCATTTTTGTCCAAACACTCATCTATTTAGGGAGACTTTTACCTGCCCTTTCTGCTCAGCTATATCCTGAGAATCCAAATTCTGGCATAATGAGTGCCTGCTGTTGAAAATCATACGTTCTATTTAGATTTTTCCGAATAGTGTGTTTAAATGGCATCCATGCTCAACCGTGGACTACTATCGAAAAATACTGAATAACCACCTTACTGTACGTATTCCCATTTCTCAGCTGCATCTAACTCAGCAGCAGTGTATCTGAATGAAGGCTTTTTCCCTCCTGATGTCTACATTTTCAATAATAGCTGATGCTCTGTGGTCTTAGAATTTGGATTTCTTTTTAAATTAGTGCTTTCTATTTACCCTCTCAACTGCCACATCTAAATAATGCTTTTTTTGTTTGTTTTTTGAGACAGAGTCTTGCTCTGTCACCAGGCTGGAGTGCAGTGGCACGATCTTGGCTCACTGCAACCTCCACCTCCCGGGTTCAAGTGATTCTCCTGCCTCAGCCTCCCAAGTAGCTGGGACTACAGGCCCGTGCCACCACACCCAGCTAATTTTTGTATTTTTAGTAGAGACGGGGTTTCACCATGTTTGTTGACCAGCAAGGTCTCAATCTCCTGACCTAGTGATCCACCCGCCTTGGTCTCCCAAAGTGCTGGGATTACAGGCATGAGCAATTATACCATTAAAGTGTAGAAGTCGGAAATATATCTCCGTATCTCATGCCTAGCACACTTTCCAAATTGTCAAGACTAGGAATCCTTCTGTTGACACTGGCAATCACATCGCATGAGAGCAACCCTAGTCCTCGGAGGTAAAATCCAGACCCCAAGGACTACCGAGGTTTTAAGTGATTTTAGCTAACCAAGCCTGTTTCCTCATCCATAAAACGGGGATATTCATCCCACAGGGCTGTTACAAGCATTACATGAGATGATATAGAGACACTGTCTAGAACTTAGTAGGTCTACAGAGGAAGGGGCAGAATTCAAAGCCAGGTCTTCTAACTGCATTATATCACATCTCAAAGACAAAGAGAAATGTAACTTTGGAGGTTCGTGAAATCCAGTTTGAAGGATGAAGATTTGTTTATGTATCTACTAACAAACCCCCAGTGATTTCTGAGCAGGTTATGGGCATGTCGAAGTGATTAATTAGGAATCAAACAGAGGAGTGAGTGGAAATGGCAATGGTATATCAGAAGCTTTGAAATGATCTATGACCATGAAGAAAGCCAGCAAGAAATGCAAACCACCTAAGTTAAGAACACACAATAGCACTGAAACTGTGACCGCCAGCCATAGGAAAACAAATCTCCCCAGTGTTCCTGGGCGTCCATAAGAATCATGGGGGCCGCGTGCGGCAGCTCACACCTGTAATCCCAGCACTTTGGGAGGCCAAGATGGAGGATTGCTTGAGACCAGGAGTTTCAGACCAGCCTTGGCAACATAGCAAGATTCTGTCTCTACAGGAAAAACAAAACAAAACAAAACAAAAAATTAGCGGGGCATAGTGGCACACACCTGTAGTCTCAGCTACTCTGGGAGATGAGGTGGGAGGATCACTTGAGCCCGGGAGGTCAAGGCTGCAGTGAGCCAGGATCACACCATTACACCCCAGCCTGGGTGACAGAACAAGATCCTGTCTCAAGAAAAAAAAAAAAAAAAGGAAAGAAAAGAAAGAAAGAAAGAAAAGAAATATATTTTTAAAAATCATGTAGGGAAGGTTTTATTTTTTAAATTTTTAATTACAGATACTGGGTCTTACCCAAGACCTGTTGATTCAGATTCTCCATGTCTTGAGGCCTGAAATTTTTCTACGTCCAAGTTAGTGTGTGTATGCAATTCAAATACAATGTCAGGTTTGGAAATCATTGATGGAGGGGTAAGATCCAGGGGTATGTTATTCAAGAGCATGCACACAAAAGACTTGCTGAGGCCGGGCGCGGTGGCTCAAGCCTGTAATCCTAGCACTTTGGGAGGCCGAGACGGGCGGATCACGAGGTCAGGAGATCGAGACCATCCTGGCTGACACGGTGAAACCCCGTCTCTACTAAAAAATACGAAAACTTAGCCGGGCGAGGTGGCGGGCGCCTGTAGTCCCAGCTACTCGGGAGACTGAGGCAGGAGAATGGCGTAAACCCGGGAGGTGGAGCTTGCAGTGAGCTGAGATCCGGCCACTGCACTCCAGCCCGGGCGACAGAGCGAGGCTCCGTCTCAAAAAAAAAAAAAAAAAAAAAGACTTGCTGAGAATTGTGTGTATTCTGTCTATCTGAAAAGAAAATGGAGGAATGGATTTGCTTACTCCATTGCCCGCTTGGAGTACTACTTCATCAAGTATCCCCCCAAAGAGAAATTTAATGAAATTATTCACAAATTCTAAGTTGTTTTGTGGAGGTAGGAAGGATGGTATAGAAAACTACAAGCAGACATTTTGCACTCATGCTTGCATTTGGAATGCTCCAGATGTCTCCATTTAGAGAGATCCACTGTATCTAAAATTATATTCATGGAGGACAGTTACAGATACGGGATAAACCTAGGACTTCAGATTTTTAAAGAACGTACAGGTCATCTCTTTCAACCCCTTTCATAAAGCAAGAATAGGCTCTATAATATCCTAGACAGAGAGACGATCATGTAGCTGGAATACCTTCAGTGGTAATGAGCTTGTTATTAATGGGTAGTATTGATCAAAAGGGGAATGTATTGTACTCTCATACAATATGTACAATATGTAGGGAAATGCACCAAGATATGTAATATAAAATAACACATTAGAGGGTTAGAGGTTACAGGAATTGTAAAGGCATAATCATGTGGTTAAATATGCTTGAAAATATTGTATGTTTATGCTTACAGAAATAAAAGGTAACAAATTAGCGAATTCTGGAGAGAGAAATCTTGGCCAGTAAACGATATAAAGACAGACAAGGAGGAGGCTGTCAAGCATCTACATCCCAGTGACCACCTAATGGAATGAATCAAAGACACAGTTGGAGTCCACCCAAGAGGGAACAAGACATCAGCTAAGGAGGGAATATGCACTCTGTGCTCCTGGTTGCCCTGGTGACAGGACCCCACTCCTCATGCTAATGGCATTATAATGAATACAACCGCTTGAAAATAAAATAAATGGTAAGCTTGATAATAGAGTAAAAGATCGTCTTGAGAGCTGCAGTGTGGAGAGGACCCAGGATGGAGTCTTGGTGGTGGATGTTAAGAGAATAATATGATCAGTGAGGAAGGTATTCGGTGAAAAATATAAGAGTGTGTGTGTGTGTGTGTGTGTGTGTGTGTGTGTCGTCGGAGAAAGAGAAGAGACGCTAATGATGGATAATGCTTGAGACAAGTAATATGTCTGCCATTTCTCTTCCTGACATGCTCCAGACTGGAAAACCTAAATTAACTGTTAATGAACCCATATTGATTTCCCCGTTCCCCTCATCGTGAGGAAGGTAGCCTGGCCTGGGAGACTTCAAATGAAACTCAATGTCTTAGCAAGTTGGCATATCATGTGGTGATCATGGCAGCCTCTGCCTTGATAGTGTTCTTTCCCTCTTGCTGCTCCAAAGTGATCAAGCTCATCAATGTGATAAAAGATGCTGGGATGGTTAGCATATGTGTTAACGAGTCTAGGTGGTGGTGCCCCGTTGTTTGCTCAAACGTTCGTCTAGATGTTTCTGTGAAAGTATTTTGCAGAGGTGATTAACATCTATCGTCACAGCTGACTGTACGTCAGGGAGATCACCTAGAAAAATATGGGTGGGCTTCACTGACTCCACTGAAGTTCTTCAGAGCAAAGATGGGTTTTCTGGAGAAGGAGGAATTGTGCCTTACGACAGTAACACAGAAATTCTGCCTGAGTTTCCAGCCAGCTGGCCTGTGGATTTCAGACTCAAGACTACAACATCAACTCTCATCTGAATTTGCAGCCTGCTAATCTGCCCTACAAATTTCATATTTGCCAACCCCCACAAGCACGTGAGACAATTCCTAAAAGTAAATCTCTCCAGACACTGAAAGTCAAAGAGATAGATGTCTTAAGATATTTATACAAATATATATAGATGCATGTATATACATATATGTATATGTTATATAGATACACATATACATATATGTATATGTTATATAGATACACATATACATATATGTATATGTTATATAGATACACATATACATATATGTATATGTTATATAGATACATATATACATATATGTATATGTTATATAGATACATATATACATATATGTGTATGTTATAGATACATATATACATATATGTGTATGTTATAGATACATATATACAACCACACACATATTTCTTATAAATCACAATATGGAATTATGTATTTGCATCTATGTATTGTATACATTAATATACACAGTTGTACCTGGTTCTTGGAGCACAGCTCCTAAAACTATTGGGATCTCCAAAGTGATAAGGGTATCTTTTGTATGTCAATGAGATTACTGATGGCTGTGGACCCTTGAATAGCCTCAGGATGGGGGATGGTTGCCAGGGGGACCTACCTTGTGGTTAGAGGGCAGGAATTTTCTGTCCTACCTCTTGACCTCTTCAGAGGGCAGGAGGTCTAAAGATGGAGTTCATCACCAATGGCCAATGATGGAATCGATCAAACCTACTTAATGAAGCCTCCATAAAAACCTGAAAGGACAGTTCAGAGAGCTTAACTAGTGGGGGTATCTGGAAGGTGATACGCCCAGAGACAGCAAGGAAGCTTTGCACCCCTATCCATACGCCCAGCCCCATGCATCTCCTCATCTGGCTGTTCATCTCTATCCATTGTAATATCCTTTATAATAAACCGGGAAACTCAAGTAAATGTTTTCCTGAGTTCTGTAAGCCACTCAAGCAAATTAAAGCCAAGGAAGGGACGTGGGAATCCTAATTTAAAACCAGTCCTTCAGAAGCACAGGTCACAACCTGGGGCTTGCAACTGGCGTCCGAAGTGGGGGCAGTCTTGGGGGCTGAACTCTTAATCTGTGGGATCTGATGCTGTCTCCAGGTAGATAACGTCAGAATGGCATTGAATTATAGGACACCCCATTGGTATCTGCTGGAGAATTGGTTGTTGATGGGGAAAACCCTGTACATTTGGTCACAGAAGTGTTCTGTGCTATATGAGTGTGAGTGTAAAGAGAAAAAACTGTTTTTTTCTCTTTATGATAGAATATCCTAAATCTATGTACATAGATTTATCCACAGAGATTTATTTATATTAAGAATAAATTCTGAAAATAATTTTTTCTATAAATACATAATTGTATTATAGTAGATATAGCACATATACTATAGAGTATAATCATATAATTTAATTATAATTAAATTATATATTTTCAGATATTTGTAACAATATACATTATCATATGTTATACAATGAAAATAGATGCAGATATATATGATGAATATACATAAATATCAATATATAAAATATTCTATAGATATAATGAAAGTTATCTATTTTCAGATATTTATTCTTTGAGACTTGAAATCTGACCTCTTGTCACTTACACCCATTGGTTGTAGTTGTGTCTTCTTAAGTGATGAACATGTTTATTATAGCTTCGTTATTCGGGCATACATGTTTGGTAACTTGGCACACTAGATTCTCGATCTATTAATCAATTGCTATAGTGGATCCCTGTCCTTCTCATAGAATCCACCCCTGTATCTGCTGCCAGGTGGGTTAGTAACCATGACCCTCCTCCTCTGGTCCAGCGGATTGGACTAGGGGTGACTTCTGGAAAGACCTGGGCTAATCAGGTTCTGTTTTCAGTAACTATAAATGAATACGTGGATTGTAATCAGTGTAGTGGGCAGGGCTGAGCCAACCAGGTTCCGTCTTCAGTAACTGTAAATGAATGCATGGATTGTAATCAGTGCAGTAGGCAGGGCTGGGTTCGGGGCACCCCCGTGTATCCATGTGCCATATGTGGGAAAGAAATCTACAGAGAGAGGAGCAAACTAATGGTGCAAAGAGAAGGAGACACCAACCCCAGGCAGCCCCAGAAAGACAGTGTAACCTCTACTCCTATAGACGTTCCCTTCCTGTTTTCAGTTCTTCTTAACTGTGTGAACTTTCTCCCCTTTGGTTCTATGACTGAACTCTCTGCCCCTGAATTCTGGGAAACAGCTCTGAGTCTTTCTAGGATATTTTCTTGTCTTAAGGTATTAAGAGTGGTTTGAAGTTACTTGCAGCCAAATGATTCTGTGTTGCCTAGCAACACATCCATGTGGAGGACTCCTGTTTACAACACCATAGGCAAAGCCTGAAGCAAGCATCCAAGTATATGGAACTGCTAACTTAGAGGTCAAACCTGAAAATACTCTTTGTGAATGGTCAACCAAAAGCATGACAGGGAGAGCAGGTCTCCTAAGGTTATTGCAGGAAGCTTCTCCTAATAGTATAATAACCAAAAATTACAGCTAACCCTTCTAGAACCTTTACTATGTGCTAGTCATTGCTCTAAGTGTTTTATATCTATTAACTCATTTAATTCTCACTTTAAGACTAGGCAGTATCTGCTATTATTATCACCATTTTACAGATGAACAAATGGTGCAAATCCTCTGAGCCAAATTGTAGCTAAGAAGAGGAGAATTTGAGAGCCAAAACTCAGTACATGGTAGCAACAAACTTATTCCTTCCAATTAGTAAGCAACATGTTTTTCCATTCTTGTTATATGTAAAAAAAATAACCCTAATCCTAATTTTAGGGCCAAGTGATGCCAGTTACCTATTTTTTAAACATTGTATCCTATATTTGTTTCCAAGACAACAAATAGAATGGGGAAGAACAGCAACCAATCATTTATGTCAGAAAGTTGGAGAATCCTCCCCTCTTCCTGAGCCAGAATGTCCTTCATCTGTAAACATAGGGGGATGTTGTTATGATTTTATACTTGCTGCATAACAAATGATCCTTTATTCTCTCATCAAGTCATTATGGGTCTCAGGATACATTTTCTATTCCTGGAATCATGGCTAAATGCTCTTTAAGTGGTGAAAAGTGATCTCTGAGTGGGCTTAAGTTGTGAAATGTACATTATCTGAATGGTGAATTTGGCTGAAATAGATAAACAGATGGTAGAGGCCCTGTTTCAGCTTCTAAAAGTAAAACAAAGTAGATAGAAGAAGGAAGAAACATAAGACCTAAAACCGAGAGATGTTCAGTTTGAATAACCTCAAGTGTCAAAAATATATTTACTCAGAGAACCGATTTAAACACATACCTTCCTCTCTATAGACGAAAATGAACTTCGAAGAGTTCTCTTTAAAACGCTAATTTTCACTTAGAAATACATTGAAAAATACAGAGTAAATAGAATGCTAAAGCGAACCGAAATTTGAGATTTATATGATATGTATTTTCTTTAGTATAAATGATTATATAAATGGTTACATTGCATGCAATAATATGATAGAGATTTTGATTAGGTCCTCTCTATCTAAATCTCCCTATCTTAGTCTCTTGCACAAGAGATACCACGCACTCCTGTTCAGTTCTTCAGGTTGAATTTATTTTTATAATGGTCACTGCTTAGGGAAGACATCAGAATTGCTCACCTTTTGTTTTGATCTTCCTTTAGAGCCACTTTCATTTCCAACAGACATCTCGAATTCAAGAGAAAATTAAAACCTTTACTCCAAGTCCAGATGAATTATTCACCTCTTCTACCTTCCCTTCTGCCAAACCTAACCCTATATATGCAAATTATGACTGTCACAGGAAGAATATGAAAAGAGAAAGCAGTCTATTAATAGTAGCGCATGTGGTGGTGTTTGCAAAGATGTGGCACTCTTTCATATTAATTTTTCTTGGTTTTCCAGCTACAGAGTCTGAGTTAGCTGTTCTGATTCACATAGAAGAAAGCTAGAGTGAAGCAATTGTGCAAAACAGTGCTGTTTTAATTACTGTAAATATGATAGCTGGCTGGCTAGATGGATAAATGAGTGGGTGAGTGGGTGGGTGGATGGGTAATTAGTGGGTGGGTGGGTGAATGGATGGATGAGTGAATGGATGGGTGGATGGATTGGTGGATGGGTGGGTGGAGGGATGGATGGATGGATGGATGGGTTGACGGATGGGTGGATGGGTGGCTGGATAGATGAATGAATACATGGATGGTGGATGGATGGATGAATAAACAGATATATAAGATGGATCTCGGTATTTTCTGGAAATGCTTTGATGTCGTCAAGAATGTTATAACTTTTTATAAAGATGTTATCTTTAAAGATCTAAAGCAGCATAAACAATGATACAATCTAAGAGATGGTTCTAGGCTGGTGCAAGAAGTTAGCAAAGGTTGGATCTTTAACACATTCAGATCTGCGAAAGAGAGAGAAAGAAGAGGGAGGAAGGCAGGGAAAGGAGAAGGAAAGGAGGGCTAGAAACAGAGTAGGGGCAGGGACTAATGAAAACCAATAAACCCTCATATTTGAGATAGGAAATGACTTTGATGAGAATTTCTGTGATGAAGAAGCATGTTACTTGCATTTCTCCATTCCACCCCCGACCCCATCAAGTCCTCAAAAACTCTACTTCAAATAAAAACCCTTTTCACAAGCCTTCCCATGTGTCTGCGTTTGCTCCTTTGGCACTGCCTCCTTTGAACTCTGCCATCCTTTCAAGTATGAAGAACCCGGGTCAGGCCTTTGTCTGAAGCGCAGCCTTCAGGCTTGGTTTCTCTCTGAAGATTTCCCCTCATCTTTGACCTCACCATCAGTAAGACATCTTGTCCTGAATCTGGAATTCAATTGAATGGTTGCCTACTTCTGGTAACCTGAACAAAATTACATTTGCCTCAAAAAAAAAAAAAAAAAAAAAATAGCAAACCCTCATAAAATTTCAACAGTGCCGGGGAGGGGGCTTGGCAACATGAGAAAATTGCAAGAAATTTCCCCTGCATCATCCCAGGAGATAATCCTTGCACTCCAAGGACGCCAACATCTTCAAGCATTCTAAACTCTGATCTCTCCCAGAATCTGGAAGTCATTACATTAGAGAAACAATATACATCCTTAAACGCCTGGTGGCATTCTTGGCTCAGTGCCTTTGGTCTTTTTTTTTTTTTTTTTTTCTTTTTCCCTTTTGGTCTGTCCCCATTTGTTGGCAGAGACCAAGCCTGTCTTGTTTCAACATTGTATTCCCAAAGCCTAACCCAAGCCTGTCACTTTGGGAAGCCCTCAATAAATATTGGTTGAATAAATGAATGAATGAGGCACAAGCAGCGGGGAGAAGAATGCATCTTATTAAATTTAGTCTGATATTAGAATAGGATTAGAAGAATCCTTTGGGGTTTGGAACTTATTAATAAACAGTTGCATGATATTAAACTATAAAGACAGAGAAAAAAAAACCCAGCTCATTATTCTGATATTTCCTCCACAACATAAAGTCAATGAATGAGCTGCATTTAGAGGAGGCAGACAATATATTTAAGCACTGTAAATATCAACATTGGTACTCAGCCTCCATGCAATCTAATTTACTCTCTAACACAATCCATCATAACTGAAGTATGTTTTTCCTTATAGGGATCATAAAAACTCACTTGATTTATTGCAGTGTTTCCCCCCCTCTCCTGTGTTCTCTGGGAAAATTCAGCCATACATGGATCTCTTTCTTTGAGGAAAAAATACACTCTTGTCAGCATGTCATTCACAAACACAAACTTACTTTTCACTCCAGAGGAAAGATATCATAAAAAGAGAGTTTAATCAATTGCCACATCAGGACTTTGGTTATTAACCTGCACTCTGTCTTTGTTCTTTCGGTATGCAGCTCACTTCCAAAGTAAAAAAAAAAAAAGAGGCTTAATTCTTCATCACATGTCCAGTCAGCCAGTGTCTCAAATATTTATCACTGTTGATCCATATTAACACTCAAAAGGGAGTGTGATTTCATAATGTACCTCTCCTAGACAATTTTATTTAGATTTTCATAATGCTTATCGCAACCAAGGATGGCAAACTTTGTCTCTAAAGGAGCATCTTCACTGATTTGGTCAGCAACCATGCCAGTCTCCTCTCCTGGTCATAGCTATAGACCCACCAAGAATTAGGGAGTAAGCAGAGGTGAAATAAAAAAGGAATGAGGCCAGGCAATTACATGCATAAATAAATTACAAGATTTTTATTTTCCCTTGCTTGACATATATGAATGTGACCTTGATAAAGATCCAGTATTCAAACACAAATGGGTAAAGGAGAAAGAGAAAAGGGGTGGGGGAACAAAGGGAGGGGACAGAAGGAGAGAGCAAGGAAAAGAGAAAGGAAAACAGGTATTAATTACCTTCATTGGTTCATTCAAACTCATTAGAACCTTTTACTTACCAGATTCCAAAACTTCACTTGAAAGACAATATCGTTGATAGATATCTGTCAAATTTCCTTGCTTTATCCCTACACTCCCCCACATTCACTTTGCCCATGATATGCAAACCCTCAGGTGAGGCCACAGTGTAGGGAGATTAGAGACACTGACAAACACTTTGGGGAGCTGACACAAAAATGACAAGCAGCTATGGAAAGATATTTTCCCGCAGTTTATATTGGCATCACTTAGATTTGTTTAGCTCCACCAAACTACCCGCTTTGCCCTTCTATCCCACCCCAAGAACCCTCATTGAGTGCAAAGAAATGAAACAAATTCTGTCGCATAGTAGACAGAGGAAACATTTTCAAAATAAGAAGATATTTCACATATTAGGAAAGAAATAACCTAAGTGCTCACCAAGAGGGGATTAGTAAAATCAGACATCCAGTAAAATGCTCAAGGTGACTGTCACCATGGGATTCTGAGGAATTTGCATCCTTGTACTTTTCTGTGTTTGCCAAGTTTTCTATAATACATGAGAATTCGATTTATTTTACTGTACTCATCTTACTTTGGTCATTCCCTCATTCCAGCTTTATGCTGGCTGATCGCTCCTTCTGGAGTCTTCACACTTCCTTATCACAATCATTTCACTTTGTCTCCGTTCTCAGACTGCAAACTTCCATGAGAGGAGGAACTGTGCCTGTCCACTCCTTCATCTTTTTCTTTTTCCTTTTTTTTTTTTTTTTTTTTGAGACAGAGTCTCACTCTGTTGCCCAGACTGGAGTGCAGTGGTGCGATCTTGGCTCACTGTAACCTATGCCTCCCAGGTTCAAGCTATTCTCCTGCCTCAGCCTCCCGAGTAGCTGGGATTACAGGCACACACCACCACACCTGGCTAATTTTTGTATTTTTAGTAGAGACGGGGTCTAACCATGTTGCCCAGGCTGGTCTCGAACTCCTGACCTCCAGTGATCTTCCCTCCTTAGCTTCCCAAAGTGCTGGGATTACAGACGTGAGCCACTGTGCCTGGCAGCGCCTGTTCACTTCTGTATCTCCAAATCCTTGCATGTCATAGTCACTTGACACAAGTGCATTGAAAAGTAGAATAAATAGATCACTCTTTAATGAAAAAGATAAGAAGTGCTTCTTAATGATTCTATTGAACAGCAGAAAGCCCTTTTTTTTTTTTTTTTTTTTTGAGACAGAGTCTTGCTCCGTCTCCCAGGCTGGAGTGCAGTGGCGCAATCTCAGCTCACTGTAAGCTCTGCCTCCCGGGTTCACATCATTCTCCTGCTTCAGCGTCCAGAGTAGCTGGGACTACAGGCACCTGCCACCACACCTGGCTAAGTTTTTGTATTTTTAGTAGAGACGGGGTTTCACCGTTTTAGCCAGGATGGTCTCAATCTCCTGACCTCAAGATCCACCGGCCTCGGCCACCCAAAGTGCTGGGATTACAGGTATGAGCCACTGTGCCTGGCCAATAATGTTTGATTTATTTAACTTTACCTTGGATAGTGGTGAATATGACTATTTATCCAACACACTATTTTTCCCTGTTAGATAAAACTGTGACTAATGGTCTTATTTCCTAAAACTAATTATATTGCATTGGAACTTTCTTGATTTGACTCACTAATATTCAACCGAATGATTTTCTTTATTTACATTCAGCCACTGCAGTGACAGCCACCTCTTACTTCTATACTTACCTTATTACTCTTTCTCCTCCTAGAACAATCCCCTTTCTCCTCTCTGTCCAATTCAATACATTCTTCAAGGCCAGACATTCACCAATGGTTTTAGCCACTCTTTCCTCTTTCTGCTTCATCAATCTGTCTGTATACTGCCTGCTCTGGGACACCCTTGGGTACCAGACGATACTAGTCCATTATTTACTGTTTCCACCTAAGACACAAGATGGGGGCAGGAGTTACATCAGGAGCCCTCAGATAATTTCTGCTACATCGATGGCACAAAAATTTGCAAATAACAGCAGAGGCCTACTGTGTGTGAGGCACCGCTCAGCCGCAAGGGTTAAAAGGAAGAAAGGCTAAGATGAGACCCTTCCCCTAAAAAACTTCCCAATTTAAAGAAAATGCAAGATGCAGGTAAAATTACTGAGATGTAGTGATATTAATAGAGATGTATAGAAATGTTACCACTGCAAACATCATTACTGCTAACAACAACAAGATGATGAACTAATATTTATGAAGAGCTCACAAAGAGCCCAACCCCACTTCTAAGGTCTTTCCATGAGCGATCTCATCTAATGCCTGCACAACTCCAGGCTATCGGCATTATTATAATTATGTTCCCCACTTTACGGATTAGGATACCAAGGCATAAAGAGGTTGACTCAGCAAAGTGTGTGTTAAAGGAACGAAATTAAGGGAATCATCAGTTCTGGCCAAGCAGGTCAGTGGAGGTCATCACAGAAAACAGTAATCTGAAGAGAGACTTGGCATAAATTTCTGTGTGACCTTAGGCAAAATGAGGAAAGAGGAGCACAGGTACATCAGTCATGGGAGCAGCAGGAACAAAATAAGAAGAGTTATGGATCAATTCCTACTATGAAGGAAATGGAAGGAAGAAGCAGGTTATGGGACTGGAAACAGAAAGACACTAAGAACCGGAGCAGCGTGGAATTGTTCTCTAACCACAGAAAGTTTCTGAGCAAGGGCATGGCAGGACCAGTTTTGGTTTTATTTTGCTTTCCTGTTCTGTTTTGGTTTTCATAAAACAGACTTGTTTGGCAAGATGGGGACTAGACTAGAGAGAGCAAGACTAGAAGTCCATTTTATCAGGCATCAGACTTGTCGGTCCAGGTGAGGGAGTGTAGGGCTCTGACGCTGGTGGTGGAACTGGAAAGAGAAATGAAAGGATGGATCGGAAGGGAGAAAGATAAATAAAGGAAAACTCCAAGGCCGGGTATGGTGGCTCACGCCTGTAATCCCAGCAGTTTGGGAGGCTGGGGTGGGTGATTCACCTGAGGTCAGGAGTTCAAGATCAGCCTGACTAATATGATGAAACCCTGTCTCTACTAAAAATACAAAAATTATCTGGGCATAGTGGCAGGCACCTGTAATCCCAGCTACTTGGGAGGCTGAGGCAGGAGCATCGCTTGAACCCGGGAGGCAGAGGTTGCCATGAGCCAAGATCATGCCATTGCACCCCAGCAGTCTGGGTGACAGACAGAGAGAGACTCAGCACTTTGGGAGGCCTAGGTCACTTGAGGTCAGGAGTTCAAGACCAGCCTGGCCAACATGGCAAAACCCGTCTCTACTAAAAAATACAAACATTACCCGGGTGTGGTGGCGGGCACCTGTAATTCCAGCTACTTGTAAGACAGAGGCACGAGAATTGCTTGAACCCAGGAGGCAGAGGTTGCAGTAACCCTAGATCACGCTCCTGCGCTCCAGCCTGGGCAACAGAGCAAGACTCTGTCTCAAAAAAAAAAAAAAAAAGGAAAGAAAGAAAACTCTGAACTCTCTTGCCTGAGTACCAGGATGGATGGAGAGGCTGATGATCAAGATGATGGTGACTGGAGGAGGTGGTTTTGGCGGGAAAAAGATGTTAAGATTCTTTTAAGATTCATGGGACAGTTCTAGTACCCAGGTTATGATCCTGAATTACCCTTAGGAACTATCAGGTTAGTGCAAAAGTAGTTGCAATTTTGTCATTACTTTTAATGGGAAAAAAACTGCAATTACTCTTGCACCAACCTAACAGACCTCCTTGAGAAAACAGATTATTTCAGATGTGGGGTAGCAAATGTACAAGATGAACCTAGAATATCAACTCATACTAGATAGTAAGAAAGCTACCAAAGACAATCAGAGTCATGTCAAAATGACTTCTGCAGAAACTTGAGGAAGCTCGTATTTGTTGATGATTGAATAATTTGAGCACCAACAAAGATAATAACTTCCATCCCTGAATTTGTAATAAAACCAAAAATTCCAGTCACTAGAGTATGCAAATAAACAAGCTCATATATTTGCAATCACAAAGGGAAAATCAAGCATTTTTTTCTTGTATTAACTGTATAAACTATACCCCCTGACTATCCTAATAGAAGACTGGGAAATTTCCCTTTAAGAAGTATTCCAGTAACTCCAAGAAGAAGGAATGGTAAAATTACAGTGTCACCAGCTTGAAACCCCTGAAAAATGCACTGAGCATCCATGGTCAATGGATGCTTCATCAAATGTAGAATAAAGCTAATAATACCTAGCCCACGGATATTAAACAACACCACAAAAAGGGAGACAATCTGATATAATGTACCTCTTCTTGGAAGAAGAAACGACCAAAGAAATGGAGCTTGCATCTGACCTAGACCAATTTAAAAGAATACAAAGGACAGAGGAACATGTGAAATGACACCACAGGGATGCAATCAGCAAACACCAGACTGTGAGAAATATTGCAGGACAATCAGTCTGTTTTCTTCAACAAGGTCAACAACCACCACAAAACAAACAAACAAACAAATATATGGGAGAAAGACTGATTAAAAGATGCTTAATACAGGCTGGGCATGGTGGCTCATGCGTGTAATCCCAGCACTTTGGAAGGCCAAGGTGGACAGATCACTTGAGGTCAGAAGTTTGAAACCAGCCTGGCCATTATGGTGAAACCCTATCTGTATTAAAAAGTACAAAAATTAGTCAGGCATGGTAGCACACACCTGTAGTCCCAGCTACTCAGGAAGCTGAGGGAGGAAAATTGCTTGAATCCAGGAGGCAGAGGTTGTAGCGAGCCTGCAAGATCATGCCACTGTACTCCAGCCTGAATGGCAGAGCGAGACATCCTCTCTCTCTCTCAAAAAAAAAAAAAGCTTAAACCAGAGTAAAATGGCCTTTTAAAGATACATCAACCAATCACAGTGTACTGCCTTTATTTGGATCCTGTTTCAAATAAACTATCATAAAATTAATCATAGCAACTGTACCACTGGGAGGGGTGTTCCTAAAGAAGGAAGCTATGCAAATATGGGGCAAGGGGAAATGCAAATTCTCTATGCCTTCTGCTCGATTTTGCTGTGAACCTAAAACTGCTCTAAAAAATAAAGACTATTTTTAGAATTGGAAATAAGAAAACAATGACATTTTTGAAAAAAACAGAAAATTAAACTATTATTTAATAGTGATATTCATAAAATCACTGTTAATTGTTAGTAAAATTACAGGAATACCTAGGAAAAAAAACTTCTTATCCTTTAGAGATGCAACCTGAAATATTTATAAAAACAATATGATGCCTGGTATTTGCTTAAGACTAGTAGCATGAGACTAGAAAGGGAGAGTGGTCAGGGCATATGTAAAGTAAGATTAGCAATACTTTGATAATTATTGAATCTGGGTGAATCAATAGAAGGTGATTCTTTAGGCTATTCTCTCTACTTTTATATATGCTTTAAGTTTTATTTAATAAAGAATTTTTTTTAAAAAAAAAAAAAGGAGACTGAGGTGGGTGGATCACCCGAGGTCAGGAGATCGAGACCATCCTGACCAACATGGTGAAATCCCATCTTTACTAAAAACACAAAAATTAGCTGGGCATAGTGGTGGGTGCTGTAATCCCAGCTACTCGGGAGGCTGAGGCAGGAGAATCGCTTGAACCCAGGAAGCAGAGGGTGCGGTGAGCTGAGATCATGCCATTGCACTCCAGCCTGGGCAACAGAGTGAGACTCTGTTCCCCCCTAAAAAAAAAAAAAAAAAAAAAAAAAAAAAAAAAAAAAAAGCTGTTAGAAGATGCAAGGGGTGCAAGGGGTTGATTGTCAAAATGGTAAAAGGATGATCATCAAAATGATGTTCAAGTCTCCAACAGCTTGACATTGCTCCTTCCAAGGGAAGCCCCAGTCTGAGTCATGCTGTAGACAGAACTCAGCATCTAAAAAGGACAGAAACCCACTTTAGCCATGATAACCATTTATATTCCATGCCCTTATGAAACCATCACCACCTGTGTCATAAAAGGAATAATGCTATGTCTTTAAAGTACATGAATTAATTATCAGTAGGAATGAATGAAAACCATGCCTACCTCTTACAGGTTTTAATACCCAAAAGCTGTTGCAACTACCCTTCTCAACTTTGGAAAGGTCACTTGTATATAATGAATGATAAGGGCCACTGAAGGTCACAGCGTATTAAAAGTGAGCTGAATTTTAAGGGTTTGCTGCAAATAAAATTTTCTGCAGGGAATTTATTAAGCCCAAGCAAGGTTACAGAGTTATTTGTGGTGTTTTAATGCTACCTTTATTAATAATAACCTTTCCACGATGCATCATTTGAGAAGGCACGTACTTTAATCCAGAAATGTGTGTCCAGTATTATTACCGGGAACATTAAATAATGAAGTTTCAGGGGCAGAATAGGAGAAATCACAATTTGGAAGGTTTCTGGTATCCAACCTTTATGAGAGATTCTTAAAGTAAAAATAAGCCTCCGAGACTATAGATAATGCAGAAGCACTGATAATTGGAAAGAAATCTAACATAGCTAGAAGAAAATATTACCATAAGTTAGACTTGATCTTATATTCCTCTTTCCAAAAGATGGGTGAGCTTCAAAAGACACAGAGGGCTCATGCCATGTTTCCTTCTGAGTCTGGGAGAAAAATATGAGAGCCTCTTCACTTACAATTGAGTAGTACTGACTACTAGTTGAAGGGCACCTGTAATAGACAAAGGTCCAAACTCAAATCCTATTGCTCAGCCAAGTTGAACTGCCTGACCCTGGCCAAGGATCCTTCCCGAGCCAGCTTCATCAAATGTACAATGTGGATCACAATGCCTACCCCATGGAGCTGTTATAAAGATTAAATCAAGTCAGATATGGCAATTGTACTGTAAAATGCTGGGCACATATTAAACGTAACACAAATGGCTGTATTTATTTTAAATTAAAACCATTTTAGATCCTGGCCTTTGTTCCCATGAGGCATTTCCTACCCTCTTTTTAATAAGTATTTCCTTGATCACGTAGCAAAACGGGTCTCCAACATGTAGACGTGTCACTGCCTGAGTTCCAATCCCAGAGTCCAAGTTTTACGGTCTGGGAACCCATAAGAAAATCACTTTATCTCTTTAAACACTTATTGTGGCCGGGCGCGGTGGCTCAAGCCTGTAATCCCAGCACTTTGGGAGGCCGAGACGGGCGGATCACGAGGTCAGGAGATCGAGACCATCCTGGCTAATACGGTGAAACCCCGTCTCTACTAAAAATACAAAAAAAAAAAAAAAAACTAGCTGGGCGAGGTGGCGGGTGCCTGTAGTCCCAGCTACTCGGGAGGCTGAGGCAGGAGAATGGCGTAAACCCAGGAGGCGGAGCTTGCAGTGAGCTGAGATCCGGCCACTGCACTCCAGCCTGGGTGACAGAGCGAGACTCCGTCTCAAAAAAAATAAATAAATAAATAAACACTTATTGTTTTCATTCATAAAAGAGGCACAGCCACGGTACACCCTCCACGCTGCTCTGATTGGTGTGGAATTAGTCAACGAACGAAAAACCTTTAAAACAAGTCTGAATGTAGTAAATATTCAGTACAGGAAGAGTGGCTATGGCACTGTCACGGTGGCTAAATCAGCATCCTCTGCTCCGTATCAGGGTGATTTCACTCGCTCTGAACCATTCCATTTGGGGATGAAATAATCTAGTCTATGAGCAAGTCATCCCTCACCCCCTGCTTCCTTTTCTTCTCTGTATTGTCGTCCATTCCCTGCTGGCTCTGCCCTTGCTGCAGATGGAAGACAGCCAGGCATTGCATGCTCATCACCCAAAATCCAGGAGTTTTCTAAAGCTTTGGTCATGTGGCATCTGGCCTCTTTCTTCGGGAACACAATTCAAAGGGATGAGCTTTTCAGAGAAATCTCATCTTTCATCCTCTACCAAGAACCACCACAGGGAAAGGATCTCTCTAAAAACCAAACCACCCTCCTTATGCACGGTATCCTGCCCAGGAATCAGACTGGGGGAGGGGAGAGTTGGTCACCCTAATTCTGAGTATTTGTGTGGGGTTGGTTAACATAACCTAGTGGGCTGGCACAAGGAAATACACACACATACACTCTCACTGACATTATCATGTGTTTATAAACAACATTAGGATGTCAAGTACTGGTTTAATTTGTTTTGTAGTCCATTTTTTCCTGCCCCTCAAGGCTCATTAGCCAACTAATCATTCCATAGGATAATGTGTCCTCTGTATTTCTTCCTTGGGTCCGAGAATATATCTTCAATTCCATGGCAGCAGCAGGCGTCCTTCATCAGCAACCTTGCCTAGCTTTGCTGAAAGGACGCCAACTCTGCACGTGTCTTTCTTCCCCAACATGCATTAACTCCGTTACCATAAACTTAGACATCTGGCCAAGGAACCAACAAGCTTATTTCCCCACCCTCCATAATCACCCAATGTAATATCTGTTTCCTCACAATGTGTCCCTCTGGGAGAGACATCTAGATAAAGCCGACGTCATTTCAAATCACATTGACTTTGGCCAGATGTTCCATGTCTGGGAAATAATGTTTACTGAAAGTTTACATACTAATTATTATTGAAATCTCTGCAAAGGTTACCTTGAGTCTAAGATCCGAGAATCCAAAGCCAAGATGGGTTTCAAGAAGGATCCAAAGTTGCCTCCCTAACCTTGGGCCAATCGTTCTTCAAAACCCCGATATTCCCTTGGTATCTACTTTTCTCTGTCCTTGAGAACTCATTTAACAAGGTAATGTTTAACATGAATATAGGAATCACCCCTCAAATCCTACTTTTAGACCTGAATTCTCCCCTAAGCTCTAGACTCGAGTATATACTATATTCTTACATCCGCACTTGAAAGTTTAACAGGCATCTCAAACTTATCTAAAACGGAGCCCTGGGGTCTTGTCAAGCCCTACAAATTAGATCTTCTGCTATCCTCCCCATGTGAGTAAATCATTACTATTTCTTCATTTGCTAGAAGTCACCCATGCTTCCTCCCTTTTCCTCATCCCCCTATCTGTCAGTGTTATCACGAAAATTATATCCATTCCTACTGCCACTTTTCTAGGACCGGGCATCATCATCATTCAGTTGGGTTACTCTGAGTTTACTAACCACTTTCTCTGTGTCCACTTCTGACATCTTCATCTCTAATATATCTGCCACACAGCAGCCAAAGTAATCATTTTAACACATAAATCAGAATGTTCCTCTTCCTTGTGTAAAACCATCAGACGGCTTCCTATGGTGCTTAGAAAAGCACTCAAAGTCCTTATCCTCTGCATGAGATGTTCCCTTCCTACCTCTCCACACAACTCACCTCCTCACTCATGACACCAAGGCTACACTGTTCCCTTCTCTGTTCCCCAATAAATTAATCTTCTTCCTACTTCAAGGCCTTTGCCGTGGTTTTCTGTTTTCCTGGAATGGTCTTTCCCTGGGGTTTTTTTTTGTATCTTAGCTAAAACATTATTTCTTCCAAGAAACTTCCATTGGCCACTCCATTGATATAGCAAATTAAACTCTGTAGCCACACCTTCCACCTAAGGAAACACAGTGTACCTGATTTCATTCATGGTACCTAACACCATCAGTATGGCTCTTGTTGACTCCTATTTATTTAGTTGAGTTAATCTATTTCTACTCCATTCACTGGAATAGCCAAGGTCAAGAACCTCATTTATCTTTGTCATTGATTTATTCTCAGCACCGAAAAGATGCCTGGTGTCTGACAGGTATTCAATACATATTCACTGAATGAATGAATGAGGAAATGAATGAATGAATGTATGAATGAATGAATGTGTGAATGAATAAACAGACTCATCATTAATGTGGCAATGATAGCATATGAAGAGGCCTGGCTGTGTTTTGCTACTCAAGACCCCACTCAGTCTATAATTCGATCACCCAAATTAGACTACAAATTTCCTACTTCCTAGGGGACTCTAACTCTCAGAGCCATGATTCAAATCACCAAACACCCAAGCATTGACATTCACCCATCCTAAAACGCTATCTGTAGCCACCCAAATGTTGTAACTCCTTACTACTCAACGTGTGTTCCACAGGTCAGCAGCAGTAGCATCGCTCGGGAGTTTATCAAAAATTCAGAATCTCAGGTCCCACCCTAGACTTACTGAATCAGCATCTGCATTTTAACAAGAGTCTTGGGTGATTTGCATGCATATTAAAATTTGAGACGCCCTGCCTTAGTTCCGTTGGTCTGAAGCCTGGATGCTTATGAAAAGCTCCATCCAAGACCAATTAAATCAGAGTCCCTGGGGCCACAGTCCAGGCATCATGGCTATTTTTAAAGCTTCTTCCCGTATTCTAATGAGCAGTCAATAGTGAGAGCCACTGACATAGCACAAACAGCTCAAAATTTTACAAACTTGGTCTACATGTATGCAGAGGGAACTCTCATTCTAAAGGTAAAACAGCGAACAGCACAGAAACATGAGGGAACAACGAGAAAGCCCTAGCTCTGCAGACAAGGGACCCCGCTGTGTCTCAGACAGGCAGATCGGAGTTCACGCCTCATGCCACTGTAGGATCTTGGTATGTGTTATTTGGTTTTCCTGGTTCTCACAGGAGAATGCACATAAGGCCATTATGTAATAGTTTCTGCACAGTCAAAAAAAAAAAAATTAAAAAGGAAGCCACCTGAAGATACTACCCACCTTTTCATACCTTTTTAAAAATTCACACCTTAATCAAAGGCAGATGCTGTTTACTTGGGGAATGCCAATGTTTTGCAACCACTCTCTGTAATTAGCTCATTAGCTCACCTGTGGAATTGTTTGGATTTTTTTTTTTTTTTTTAAATTTTTTTTTTAACCTAAATCAGGTCTTCTAAGACAAGGGTAATAAGCTGCCACATCTTGCGAATATGGATGGGGCAGTGTTCTTGAATTCCTCACCTGCTGTAACAGACACCAGGAGGAACTCAAAGACAGAACACTGTACTCATCCTAGGGAACTTCTAGGTTAAGAAATTAAAAAGCTTTGCTTTCATGTGGAAATTTCACTTGGTTTCTGAAAACAATATAGCACCTTAGGATTCTGGGTTCACGTCAACATCTCTGTCAAGGGGTTAAGTCCCACGTTTTGAAAGATTCAGCTTAGCCTAATTCAAGACATATCTTTTTTTTTTTTTTTCTGTTTTAACTTCAAATATGACTACCCTTAGTTGCTGTATCAGTCAAGGTCTCGATAAGAAACAGATGGCATACTCAAATTAGGATTAGTTAAGGAGATCTTACTTACAGAAGTACTGTTTCCAAAGGTGTAGGCAGAGCACCGGGAAACCACACAGTCTATGCAGCAACCTAGAATTAGTAGCAGCAAAATTATTTTCCCTGGGCCAAAATGGCTGAGGGGAAGGAAAAGTTAGGGGGTCCCAGAAGGAAAGGAGGCTGGCTGCTTAGTGACAGCAAGCAGAGGCCGGTCCTCTCTGCCACTCAGAAAGGACATAGGACAATAGAAACCTTGGTATCATTTAACCTCCTCCCTCCAATCTCCCACCAAAACTCCCTGTAAGCAGAACTCAGCTGACAATCAAAGGGCAGAGGAGCCCCTGGGGTCCTCCTTCCAGATCGGCTTCCTGGGAAAAGAGCAGGAAAGGCAGGAAACCTAAAATAAAATCCTGTGTCTCTTCAACTGACTGAATGGACTCTCCCTGGACCAAGGAAACCTGAAAAATGAAATTTCTGGCCATCGCCAAAAGGGAGGTCAGACACACCTCCTTATACCCTTTCCCTTTTTGAGTTTAGGCACAACTGACCAGCATTAACATGCAAATAGAAATAATTAGACTGACAAAACAGACTCTTTGGCAGTAAGATACCAAATTCCAACCTGACTCTGATATAGCATCACAAGACAGACAGCAGACTGAAGGAAATCAAAATATTGTATCCCAAAATATGTTTCTTTGACATATTTTGAAATGACCCTGCAAAGCTGTCTTTTCTGAATCTACAAAGACTCTCCATGAATGCAGCCAGGACTTTCCCGGATCTAGCAGGGATTCAGTAGAAGACTGACACCTTTTAAGATCTAAAAACAATACATCTACCATCTATTCCCTCTGAAGCCTGCTACCTGAAAGCTTAACCTATATAAGAAGATGTTGGTTTCCATAAATCCCCTTATCTTTTTTTTTTTTTTTTTTTTTGGAAACAGAATCTTGCTGTGTCGCCCAGGCTGCAGTATAACGGTGTGATCTCGGCTCACTGCAACCTCTGCCTCCCAGGTTTGAGTGATTCTCGGTGCCTCAGCCTCCCAAGTACCTGGGACTACAGGTGCACACCACCAACCCTGGCTAAGCATTTTATTTTTCATAACCCTCCTTATCTTAACTCAAGCATTTCTTTCTACCGGCTTCAAGTCTTTAGACAAAGCTTAACTCTCAATCGTCAGTCAGAAAATCTTTGAATCCAACTATGATCTGTAAGCCATGGGCTACCTACCCCCATTTCAACATGTCCTGCCCTTCTTTGCTGAACCAAAGCATACCTTCCATGTACTGATTTGTCTTTGCCTATAACTTCTGTCTCCCTAAAACGTACAAAACCGAACCATAACCCAATCATCTCAGATACACTTTCTCAGGACCACCAGAGACTGTTTCCCAGGCCATAGTCATTTATATTGGCACAGAACAAACCTCTTTAAATATCTTCCATAGTTTGATTTTTTAAAAATCAACATTCCCAAAGATCTCTACCTCCTATTCCCACAAACCTGTAAATATCTGTAAATTAAATGTGCAAATTAAGTTTGCAGATGGATTGCCGTTGCTAAGCAGCTGACCTAAAGATAGGGAGATGATTCCAACTATCTGGATAGGTCCAGTATAATCACAGAGATCCTTAGAAATGGGAGAGAAAGGGCCAGGCACAGTGGCTCATGCCTGTAATCCCAGCACTTTGGGAGGCCAAGGCGGACATATCACGAGGTCAAGAGATCAAGACCAACCCTGGCCAACATGGTGAAACCCCGTCTCTACTAAAAATACAAAAATTAGCTGGGCGTGGTGGTGTCTGCCTGTAGTCCCAGTTACTCAGAAGGCTGAGGCAGGAGAACCGTTTGAACTTGAGAGGTGGAGGTTGTAGTGAGCCGAGATCACGCCATTGCATTCCCGCCCTGGCAACAGTGCAAGACTCAGTCTCAAAAAGGAATGAAAAAAGGAAGGAAGGAAGGAAGGAAGGAAGGAAGGAAGGAAGGAAGGAAGGAAGGAAGGAAGGAAGGAAAAAAGTGGGAGAGAAAGGCAGGAGAGAGTCTGGGAGATGGGACTATGGAGATGACCAGAGATGCCTGCATTGCTGGCTTTGAAGATGGAGGAGGGGCCACAAGCCAAGGAATGCTGACAGTCTCAGGAAGCTGGAACAAGCAAGGAAAGGGATTCTCCCCTAGGGTCTCCAGAAGGTAAGAAGCTCTGCTGTCACCCTGATGATTGCAGAGTGAGAACACATTGGGCTCCTCAGTTACAGAACTTTAAAATGGGAAATCTGTATTAAGATTGTGATGATTTTTTCCAGCAGCAATGGAAACTACACATTGAGGAAGGACGAAGAATGCTTTTGGAGAGGCAACTGGAAGATGGTTAGCATCATCCCTCACTGGTATCTTCTGATGTATTTGGTCAGACTTTGTCCCCTGAATCTAAGCCTTAGACTAAGACTTCCCCCTACACTAAAAGGGTATAATTTCAAGACTTTGGCTTTGGCGTGATATAATTTCAAGACTTTGGCTTTGATTTTAGGCTGGCCTGAGTGTGCATCCTGGCTCTGCCACTTATGAGGTATGTGGCTTCAGGGAGTCACAGTTTCCTCATCCATTAAATGAAGATGATAAATATGATAGTGACCTCATGGCATTAGTGTAAGGGTTAAATGAGTAGTGCATACAAAACACTAAGAAAGAACAGTGCCCAACACAGAGTGGATGCCCAATGAATGCTTGGACTTCTAGTCTTATCATCTTAACTATGGTCATTTAAAACGTATCTGAAAATTCTTTGATAACTCCTCTTCCCACCACCCCAGCTTTTTAAGTAGTGAAGCACAATTACCTTCCCCCTGAAAGAAGGCTGAAATTGCTTCTAACAAACAGAATAAGGCAGAAATAATAGTGTTTAACTCTGAGACTAGGTCATAAAACCTATTGGGACTGCATACCATGTGATTCTAACCATGTAACATTCTGGAAAAGGCAAAACAGGAAAAAGATGAGTGGTTGCCAGGAATCTGCAGGGGAAGAGTAAGGAGGGAAGAATAAGTGAAGCACAGGAGATTTTTATGGCAGGGAAACTATTCTGTATGATATTGTAATGGTGGATGGGTAACATTATGCATTTGTCCAAACCCATAAAACTGTCATAATAGCTAAAACACGGAAGCAACCCAAAAAGGGCCCATCAAGAGATGAATGGATATGTCAACTGTGGTATCTACATACAATGGAATAGCATTCAGCCTTGAAAAGGGGCTGGGTGTGGTGGCTCATGCCTGTAATCCCAGCACTTTGGGAGACCAAGGTGGGCAGATCAATTGAGGTCAGGAGTTTCAGATCAGATTGCCACTTGAAGAAATCCAGACTCTACTGAAAATACAAAAATTTGCCAGGCATGGTGGTGGGTGCCTACAATCCCAGCTACTCGGGAGGCTGAGACAGAAGAATCACTTGAA
The DNA here is from genome assembly GCF_003255815.1 of Theropithecus gelada. Lineage (NCBI taxonomy): Eukaryota > Metazoa > Chordata > Mammalia > Primates > Cercopithecidae > Theropithecus > Theropithecus gelada. The sequence continues at coordinate 76,585,399 of NC_037688.1, forward strand.
CCCAGGAGGCAGAGGTTGCAGTGAGTCAAGATCTCACCACCACACTCCAGCTGGGCAATAGAGTAAGACTGTCTCAAAATAAATAAGAAAGAAAGAAGGAAGGAAGGACGGAAGGAAAGAAGGAAGGAAGGAGGGAAGGAAGGAAGGAAGGAAGGAAGGAAGGAAGGAAGGAAGGAAGGAAGGAAGGAAGGAAGGAAGGAAAGGGAGGGAGGGAGGGAGAGAGGGAAGGAAGCAAGGAAGCAAAGAAGGAAGGAAGGAAGGAAGGAAGGAAGGAAATAAATTAAGAAATTCACACCCTCACACTTGCTTCAACACAGATAAAGCTTGAGGACATGATTCTAAGCAAAAGAAACCAGCCACAAAAGGACGTACACTGTATGATTCCACTTATTTCAGATACTTAAGAGTAGTTAAAATCATAAACACAGAAAGTAGAATGTTGGTTGCCAGGGACTAGGGAAGGAAGGAATGAGAAGTTACTTTTAATGGGTACAAAGTTTCAGTTTTGCAAGATGAAAAGAGTTCTGGAGATGGGTGATAGTGTTGCTTGTGCAACAATATGAATGTATTCAATATTACCGAACCATGCACTTAAAAATGGTTAAGACGGCCGGGCGCGGTGGCTCAAGCCTGTAATCCCAGCACTTTGGGAGGCCGAGACGGGTGGATCACGAGGTCAGGAGATCGAGACCATCCTGGCTAACACGGTGAAACCCCATCTCTACTAAAAAATACAAAAAACTAGCCGGGCGAGGTGGCGGGCGCCTGTAGTCCCAGCTACTCGGGAGGCTGAGGCAGGAGAATGGCGTAAACCCGGGAGGCGGAGCTTGCAGTGAGCTGAGATCTGGCCACTGCACTCCAGCCTGGGTGACAGAGCAAGACTCCGTCTCAAAAAAAAAAAAAAAAAAAAAAAAAAAAAAAAAAAAACCGTTAAGACAGTAACATTTATGTGTATTTTACAATAAAACATTAAAAATACAGAATCATACAACACAGACTGAATTGATATAAACCATGGCCTTTAGTTAATAAAAATGTAATAACATGTGTGCATAAGTTGTAACAAATACACCACACTGACTGACACCAGATGTTAACAGCAGAAGCTATCTCAAAAAAGTCACGAACAAACTCTCTCTCCATACCCCTTTCTCCAAAGGACAAAAGCTGCCATGCTGTAAGCACCTCTCTATAGTGGCACATGTGGCAAGGAATTGAAGCTTCTGATCAATAACTGCTGAGGGGCTCAGGCCTGCCAACACACACAGGTGAGCCTGGAGACATCCTCCAGCCATGGCTGAGCCTTCACATGACACAGCCCCAGCCAACATCGCAGCTGCAACACCAAGACAGACCTCAAAAGATAGCTGCTCCCATTATTATGTTTTGCATTCATTTGTTATGCAGCTGTAGATAACTAATATGTTAACCCAGAAATAGGCGCCATAAAAGGCAGATCTTAAACCTTTATTAGTGGTGAGTGAATTTGAAACGTTGGTACCTTTCCTCAAAATAACTGAATATACCCAATGTCAAACTGGGAGCTAGGAATCACTGTCACAGAAGCTGGCAGTCTAAGAAATGCATAATTATTCAGTGGCAATGAAAGGTTTTGCTTTAAATGAGAGGGGAAAAAAATCCTGCCTTTAGGATTCAAAACTACCCAAATCATGTGCCCTCCTCATAGAACTTCGGTCTCCACGCTGGTGCTAATGCAGGCAAATATGGTTATTTCCTGTTCATCAGCATTTTACCCTCCAACCTTCTGTCAAGCTGGCATGTCTTTTTTTTTCTTTTTTTTTTTTTCCAGAAAGCAGAAAACTAACAGCTTATCCTCAGAATTTTGTGCCAAATTCCAATCCAACTCCAATTCATCTAGATCCAGAAAGCCAGACAGACGCCATGACATTGACACCTCTTGTCCTGCTCAGACCTCCGGGACGTGCCCTGACCAGGCTTCCAGGGAAGTGGAAGAGGAAATGCCCTCTCATGCATCCCAGCTGCTTCTCCACTGATTTCAACCCACTGGCCATCTGGTCTCTTCTCCCCGCTATGCACACAGTTTGGTCTGGGAAGTGGAAACTTTCTGTGGGATTCAGCATTTTTAATTTTTCTACTTTTTTTTTTTTGCAAACCAGGATGTATGAAGAGAGTGGAGGACACTGGCTGGTGTGTAATATGTCAGCGTTCATCCACACATAGACACTGATGCACGGAAAATCCAGGACACCACTTGGCATGAGTTCAATGGAATCACTGCATATTTAAAAACACAGCCATTCAACTCTATGAGGATTGCTGGGTGTGACCTTAAATAGGAAGGATAATGAAAAATCCAACCCAAGTGGTAAATAATTCCGCTTAGGTTTTCTGCAGAATTTGTTCAAAAAAAAAAAAAAAAAAATCAAAGCGCTAAAGCAATCAAATACAGTTTCATTTTAATGAACTGTATTCGTTTTCCTTACTGGGTCACAAAAGCTCCTAGTAAGTACTTCATTCATATATATATATATATGTATATATATATATATGTGTGTGTGTGTGTGTGTGCGCGCATATATATATCCATATATAATATGGATATTGAGTTACACAGTCTACATAAATATAGCTTGGGGTGGGGTGCCGTAGCTCACACCTGTAATTCCAACACTTTAGCAGGCTGAGGTGGGCAGATCCCTTGAGGTCAGGAGTTCGAGACCAGCCTGGCCAATATGGTAAAACCCTGTCTCTACCAAAAATACAAAAATTAGCTGGGTGTGATGGTGCACGCCTGTAATCCCACCTACTCAGGAGGCTGAGGCAGGAGAATCGCTTGAGTCCAGGAGGCGGAGGCCACAGTTGGCCAAGACTGCACCACTGCACTCCAGCCTGGGTGATAGGGTGAATGAAACTCCATCTCAAAAAAATAAATCATAAAATAAAATAATAAATATAGGCTTGCTTCCAATATATTCATAAGTATATATGAAAAAGTTCAGAAAATATGGTTTGCAGAGTCATCCCCCACCCCCTGCAAAAAATAGGGATATCTGTAGAATGGAGTTTTTTTTGTTTTGTTTTGTTTTGTTTTGTTTTTTTGAGACAGAGTCTGGCTCTGTCACCCAGGCTGGAGTGCAGTGGTGCGATCTCGGCTCACTGCAAGCTCCGTCTCCCGGGTTCACGCCATTCTCCTGCCTCAGCCTCCCAAGTAGCTGTGACTACAGGTGCCCGCCACTGTGTCCGGCTAATTTTTTTGTATTTTTAGTAGAGACGGGGTTTCACCGTGGTCTCAATTTCCTGACCTCGTGATCCGCCCGCCTTGGCCTCCCAAAGTGCTGGGATTACAGGCGTGAGCCACCGCACCCAGCCAGAATGGAGATTTTATAGAAGAGCCCTGTGCTCCCATCTTCCCTAACCTCCCACAGCAATAATGTTTCATGCCTAAGTATACAGACCTAGAGAGTCCTCACAATGGGCCATTAACTGAACCAAAAATGCAAGTCTTTTCATTAGCGTTATGCACATTGAAATGCATTCTACAGGCCGGGCCAGGTGGCTCACGCCTGTAATCCTAGCACTTTGGGAGGCCGAGGCGGGCGGATTGTCTGAGTTCAGGAGTTTGAGACCAGCCTGGGCAACATGGTGAAACCTGGTCTCTACTAAAATACAAAAAATTAGCCGGGCGTGGTGGTGGGCGCCTGTAGTCCCAGCTACTCAGGAGGCTGAGGCAGGAGAATCGATTGAACCAGGGAGGTGGAGGTTGCAGTCAGCTGAGATTGCACCACTGCACTCCATCTTGGGCGACAGAGCGAGATTCCATCTCAAAGAAAAAAAACAGAAAGAAAGAAAATGCATTCTACGGACTTTTTTTTTTTTTTTTTTGTAAATGACCAATAGATACCAACAGTAGTATTCCACTGAGTTAGTCAAATTGTAAACTTAAAAGTATTATTGAAAAATCAACATAAATTATTACAAAAGTTTACTAAGGACTATAATTAAAAGCTGTACCAAGAAGTCTATCTATCAAGAATTTCACAGAAATGTCACAAATATTCTCATGCAATGGCTTTAATTCTTGGAATTTTCGGGAAGGATTTTCTGATCTCATGCTATTATCAAAGTTGTTAAGCGGGACTCAATTCAATGTTTTAAGAAAACATCATTGTTGTGATTTTTTGGAGTTTAGTTAATGCTAACACTTTACCATTAACTGCACTTTTTTCTGATAATTTCTAAATAATTGGACTTTAAGACGTGCAGAGATTGTGACTCAAATAAATACATATTACCACTGCTAGGTAAGAAGTAAGTATCTCTCCCACCAAATACAATTGCACCCCAACCCTTCATTACTACTGAGCTTTCTGTGGCCTCCCTATCTTCTCCCACCTCCGACACACAGATTCCCACCAGAAGGTTAAAACAGGTGAAGTGGTTGGGCTGTAGTATGCTTTTTCCCCGACTACTAGGGTCATGGTAAAACAGTCTGAAAGTTATCGTTCTAAAAAACATGGGCTCTTACTTTTTTTGTGTGTCCCATATAGCACTTTGAGAATGTGATTTTGAAAAAGCTATGAGCCTTCTGCCCAGATAAAAACGTTTATTCTTTAAATTTTAAATACAATTTCAAGCCCTTGAAGTTCATTGGTGCCTCCCATCTAAGTTAAACATTCCTTTCTCAGAAGAGGAAACAGGAGACGTGTTTTATTTGTCCCTATCTCTCATAGACTAAATCATCTAAAAGTGGAGAAAGGAAAACATTCCCACCAGTCTGAAAAAGAAAAAAAGAGACAGACACTCTCTGACCCAGGGCCTTTTCTTTCCAAGATTATTTTTCCCTATTTTCTTAGAATCAGAAACAGGAGATGAGTTAAAAACTATCTAAGTGATAGATATTTGCATATAGGTTCATCAAGTTACTAAACCAAATTGCCAAGTTACCAAACAATTCCATGGGAGTTTTTCCACCCCTCCCCAAAAAAAGCAATGAAAAACAAACAAACAAATAAAAAAAAACATTATGCTAGAATGGATGGTTCTATGGTGCCACCTAAAAGCATTTTCAACTCTGAAACCTGTGTTGCCTTCCCAGAGCAGCCTGGCCTCCATGCCCTTATAAATCAGAAGTTACTTCTGGAAATCTTAGAGGGTTCAATTCCCCATCTCCTTAAAACTCCCTCACACGCCCTGTGCTGAGAAGTGACACGGTTCCAGTAACGTCCTGCAGCTTCTCAATGTTCTTTGCTGAGGGAATTGTCTCAGTTCCCATTGTACCCAAAGTGTTTTGTGTCACCCTCAGGTGGCTGTCTTCACCAGGCTTTGAAGGGAGGTGATTAATTTTTGGTGGTGGAAGGGAGAGAGATGTTACTACAGAAAAACAATAATACATAGGATGACAGTAAATGTAAAGCACCTCGGGAAAGAGGAGTATTCTTCAGGCGCCCAATTACTGTTACAAAATAAGATCTTAATTCCAAACGCTTTAAGAATAGACATTTCTTCCCATCTATCAAGCACTTTTCTCAGAGTAACTGAAAAATAAGCTAATACCTCATGATAAGCTTGCCCTTTGGAAAGCGTAATCCTTCTTCTCAGCCAAAAAGGCACCATGTAATAGGGGTGGCAAATAACATTTCATTTCACGTAGTAATTCCAACTGGTTGACGGTCTATGCGTAGAGAGATGCACTGAGGATTCTAAGAAGATGACGCTGATGAGAGGGGTAAAGAATAGATTATCAATGTCTGCCACGTGCGGGGAGCTGGGAGGGCTGATGCCTTCCGCTTGCCATTTTGATGCAGAACATTACTGAGCACCAAAGGAAAATGCAAGAACAGAAAAGCTGTGTAATATATAAGCTGGGCTATAGTTGGGAACATAATTTTTTGTAAGTCTATTTTACCAGACAATTTTTCAAGGACGTTTCTACACTACATTTTAAAAGACAAAGTCGTGTTGGGCAGCGCTACCGTGATCGAATGGAGGATGAAAATGGTTTGAGTAATACCATCTTGTTTGTTCCTTGACTGGTGTCTGCAGCAAGGGGCAGCCCATCTGTTCCATCCTTGGGGATGAACTAAATGAGTGTCCCTTGGCTGAGATGGCTGAATGGAAGATGCCATGACATTAGCCACCGTGTGTGTCCTCAAATGTATGTCTCTGGTGTTACGCTACGGATGCCCACAGCATATTTGCTCTTCGTCTGAGTTAGTGGGGCAACTTTCCATTCCAGGGACATTTGGCAAAATCTGGAGATGACTTTGGCTGTCAAGGATGGGTGAAGGGGGTGCTACTAACATCTAGCAGGTAGAGGCCAGGGATGCTGTTAAACATCCTACAATGTACAGGACAGCCTGCACAACAGGTAATTACACAATCCAATGGGTCAACAGTGCAACTGGGTTGAGACTAAACTCACTGTAAGTCAACAGTATGCTCTCTGCTGCTTAGAACCCACCACAGCTTTCCAGCTCAATGGTTAAGTCTGGAGGCCCTGAGCGTGAGTCCTGAGCCGACCATCCATCCTGCAACCCTAAGCAAAGTACCTGGGGTCTCTCAGCCCCCACATCCCCATCCTGAAACAGGATGAGAGCAGGGTCTCCTCCACAGGGTTGTTATGAGGACAAAGATGTGAACGTGGAATTAAAGATCTTAACAAACTACTTGGCAGATGGAAAGTGTTAGCAAAAAAACAGCAATGACAAGAATTGCAACACATTCTGTTATGGTTTGAATGTTTGTGTCCCCGCCAAAATTCACATTGAAACTTAATCTCCAATGCAACACTATTAAGGACTGTTTAGACCATGAGGGCTCTGCCATCATAGGTGAGATGAGAACCTTACACAAAGGTTGGAGAAATCTAGTCAGACTTTAGTGCCTTTACCTTCCACCATATGAAGATGCAGCCATGAAGCACCATCTTGGATGCAGAGCAGGCATCTCTCACCAGCCATTGAACTTGCCACACCTTGATTGTGGACTTCCCAGCCTCCAAAATGATGAGAAAACAGCTTCTTTTAAAATTTATTTTTATTTTTATTTTATTTACTTATTTACTTATTTTGTGACAGTCTCACTGTTTCACCCAGGCTGGAGTGCAGTGGTGCAATCTCAGCTCACTGCAACCTCCACCTCTGTTCAAGTGATTCGTCTGCCTCAGCCTCCCAAGTAGCTGGGATTACAGGCACCCACCACCACGCCTGGCTAATTTTTGTATTTTTAGTAGAGACAGGATTTCACTAAGTTGGCCAGGCTGGTCTTGAACTTCTGACCTCAGGTGATCCACCTGTCTCGGCCTCCCAAGGTTCTGGGATTACAGGCATGAGCCACCACACCCAGCTAACCATTTCTATTCTTTCTAAATCATCCTGGATAAGCATTTTGTTATAACAGCACAACTAGAGTAAGACACTTCCAAAAGGGACACAATTCATGACAGTCATCACGGTAGCCAAGTCAGACCAGAATCACCATATGGCTTCATTTGGTTCTAAACCCCATTCATCCACCAACATGTAAGGGTGCAGCTCAGCCAGAGCATCAGGTTTGGCAGTGTCTGTCAAAATGAAAGGCATGTTTCCTTTGACCTAGCAATTTCACCTCTAAGGATGTAACCTACAGACATGTGTGGGAAGTGGTGGTGGTTGAAGATACTCCATGTAGCACTTCAGTAATGGAAATAACATAAATATCCATCAAAAGAAGGCCAATTAAATAATGTAGAGTAAACATGTGCAATGGAATACTATACATCCATTAACAAAAATGGAGCAGAAAAAATACACGTGTGTGCACACACACAGACACACACACACACACTGACAGGGAATAATCCTTAAAATATATCCTTAATTTTTTTAAAAAGAGCAAACAGTGTAACTATGCATTTCCTATGCTATCTTTTATTAGTATAAATATCTGTGTAAGTGTTTGTATTTGCATATGACATCTATGAAAGCATGCATGAGAAACTATAATAATAGTTGTCTCTAATAAACTGCAAGGCAAATGCAAGAGAGATTTATTTTTCTCTGCATACTCTTGCATTTTTGAATAATGTACCATTTAATCAAAACCATTAAATAAATAAAGCAAAGCATCAAACATGCCCTGTTACGTACATCATTCCCTGCCTGGAAACTACCCTACTTCTTTTACACTACATACTGGCAAATTATCCCTTGCTTAAAATGAATAGTTTTTAATTCTTTGAGTGAATCTTTTTCCTGTATAGATGCCCTCATTTTTGATCTAAACAATGTCTGTGGAGGAGCTAACCATTAGCATGCAATTTGTTGTGTTCACAGTAACAACGAAAACTGCAAGAGGTTCTCATCACAACTCAGATGACAAATCACAAGGCCATACCCAACCCTACACTACCTTCCTTTGCAAACTCCAGCTTTGAAATAAAGAGCTGTCATCAATTAGCAGAGCCAGTAGGTTCTCAGAAGCTAAGCTGGATCCTAAGCTATTATTAGCACCCGAACAATGGCTGGGAGAGAAGGGAAAAGAAACTTACACTAGGTTTTGCATTTTGAAACCATTTTTTCTGAGAAAAGACAAATTATATTACACAGATAATTTAGAGGATTTACCTTGTGACATAAATTCTGCTGGTCTTTCTCCAAACCTAAAAAATGTTGCCCCATGATCTTTTAATTTATAACTGTAGCAGAATATACTTGTGTTGTTTTTACTACCGAAAATAATTAATGTTTCTTTAAAAAAGTTAAAAGGAAAAAAAAAAATCAAATGGCAAGGGCACACTGACATCTGCTGGCATTTCATAAACTTTTTTAAAGACAGGCATTTGTTCCAGACACTGCTCTCTGTTTATTCTTGTGCAATGAGGCACATCCATGGTCTCCCAAAATTATGATTCCCCAATAGGTTCCCCTCAATTACGCAAAGACAGGATCATCAAGGAACAAAAAGCTCAAGAGTCTCTTTCTCCCTGGAGTGGATCCCTCCCTCCTTCCCTCCTTCCCTCCCTCCCTCCCTCCCTCCCTTCCCTCCTTCCCTCCCTCCCTCCTTGCCTCCCTTCCCTCCCTCCCTCCTTCCCTCCTTCCCTCCTTCCTTCCCTCCTTCCTTCCTTCCTTCCTTCCTTCCTTCCTTCCTTCCTTCCTTCCTTCCTTCCTTCCTTCCTTCCTTCCTTCCTTCCTTTCTTTCAGTGAAGTGATCTGGAGTGCTAGGGAATGAATAATTGTATTTTTTTTTAAATAAGTACAAGAGTTGGGTTAGAGGCAAATTAAATTCTATGAGCTGCTTTCCTGGTTTTATTTTGGTCAGTAGCAATTCCACCAATCTTTGTCTCAAAATGTTGAACAAATGAGGACACAGGGGGACCACACCCTACCTAGGCGAGAATGAGGAAAATAAAGCTAAATGCTTCTTGTTCCCGGACCAGCAAGGAAGAAAGCATCTCAGAAGGAAGGAAGCAGCAGAACTGAAAGCAGGGATAAAAGAGGAGGATGCCTAAAAATAGAACCTTTAAGAAAGAGGGAAGGGGTCTCTGTGGCACTAATAGAATCCTCGAAAACAGACTCCAAAATGCTGAAGTCCCCAAAGCATTTCCCAGCATTTAAAAAATCTGACAGTGACAGGGAACCAGTGAGGGAACAATTAAGGGGTGGACTAAGGTGAACAAATGACCTCCCCTTTCTCATGAGAATAAGGCTGGGGTCTGGCTCTGCCTCCCGTGATGCGGTCACTCACTGAATGTACCATACAAACAGAAAGGGATCAGTCCACGAGGGAGGATGTAAGGCAAAACGGAGCGATGTTCTGCACATGCTGTAAGCAGCACGCCCAGCAACACTGCCCCTCGTTCTGATGGGCTCTGAAGTCAGCAGTCTCCCCACTGTCATACTGTTTGTGGCTCCTTCTCTTCCTTCCGCAATACATGCACATATGTGCATGCCACATACACACATGTACATATGTACACACACGTGCAGAGATGTGCACCAAAATGCATGTTCACACACATACAGAGATGTGTGTGCACATCCACTCACGTGCACATACAAGGGTACACATCTACACATGCACACACATTGCCTTTCTTGCAGGGTGCTCCTTGTACCTTATTCTCGCACCAATCTTGAATATGCTGATAAAGAATGGTACTAGTCAAGATCTTGCCCATCTCAAAAAGAACACAGGGCACAGGTTCCTGACAGCAGGGCTGCCTGTTCTGGCCTCTGTAGGCTTTGCCAGCCACATCCCTTCCCTTGCTCGTACCACCCCAGGCACGCTGGCCACCTTGCTGTTCTCAGGACATGCAGAGTTCTCTCCTTCCTCCCCCGGGCTTCTGAACACACCGCCACCTCTGCTCACCACGGTCTCCTCTCCCCTCTTCTCCCCACTGGTCACAGCTTGGCCCTTTTCTTTCTTCAGGCCTTAGCTTAAATGTTGCCTAATACCTCTCCTTGGAGACGTTTCCCTGATATTCCTACCAAAGAGGGTCACTCACCCTTTCATTACATGAATGCCCCATTCTCTTGCCATTTTAATACTTACGATAATGGGTAATTCTATTGTCTTTTTACCTGCATTCATGTTATGTGTCAGTCTCTCTCGCTACAACATAAGCTACGCTAGGCAGAGATGATATCAGTACTGGTCAATATACCCACTCTATACAATATTCCCAGTGCCTAACAGTGCCTGGCTCAGAGCATGGGCTCAAAAATGTTTGCTGAATGCAAGAAAAAGGCAATAAATGGCCCCAAAAAAGTGAAATGATATAGCATAAACAGTCCTCCAGGAAAATGTTTTTTAAAAGGAGAAAATAAGAAAGAGTAACCATTGGCACTGTTGGGACTCAAAATAGCATTTCTCTAACTTCAGGTCTAGCTCCAGATACCAAGTGCTGCACTACATGGTCCTATTTTCTAGGGTTCCTGGTGTTTTAAAGGGCTGTAATTTATGTGCATCTTTCAATATTCACCTACCTTATATACCTTTATATTGCTTTCTTATTCAGTCTTTGAATATGTTAATTTTAGGTACCTTACAAAGGTATTCTTTTGATACAGTAACATACATCACAATAAAAGGTGAACATTAAAATAAGGGTAGAGAAATAAAAGTGAGTCAAAAGAGAGGTTAATATGCAAAATCCATGCTATCGAATTCTATTGACTGCTGTGATTGAACTGTAAAATCCGCTCTGAGCTTCCTGGCAGGCTTTGTGAAAAGGGAACACAAACCCATATTCCACTTAGAAGTGTCTGGTACATAAAGACCAATCAGAACCTGAAGAAAGGACAAACTCTTTCTGATCCTGAAACCGAAGCTAACACAGTAAGAGCCAACAGAATCCTCAAAAATATCAACATAGGGCTGGGTGTGGTGGCTCATGCCTGTAATCCCAGCTTTTTATAAGGAAAGACTGCTTGAGCCCAGGAGTTCAAGACCAGCCTGGTCAATATGGTGAAACCACATCTCTACAAAAAAACACAAAAACTTAAAAACACAAAAATTAGCCCGGCATGGTGGCACATGCCTGTGGTCCTGGCTGCTCAAGAGGTTGAGGCGGGATCACTCGAGTCCAGGAGGCAGAGGTTGAAGTGAGCCATGATTGCACCACTGCACTCCAACCTGGGCAACAGAATGAGACTGTCTCAAATACTACTGCTACTACTACTACTAATAATAATAATAATAATAGCAAATAAGATTCAAGAATTGAATTCTTCATAGCTTGCTTGTCGTTCTTGTTTCTTACCAAGAAGATCTTGGTTCTTACCCTCACCTATACTCAATAACATGTTTCTTTTCTCTCTAACGCTAGATTCAACTGTAACAATTCTTAAACTTTAAATGGCCTATCGTTTTTCTGTGTGCATATATAATGTCTAGTTTTTAAAATTTGAGGCTAATTGGCTTTCTTATACCATTTCTCATTATAAACTGACACCAGCGAAGCACAATTCAGTAGAAATAAGTTTATAGAAAGGGGTGGATGGTTCCTTGTCCTTGGTATGCACTTTTGAAGATTATTTTAAGTTTACACAGACAAAACCAATAAAGTTCCCTGAGCAAAATGAATGAAATTCACTAAGAAACAAAATATATTTTCACAAACCACAGCACACGAACTAGGTAAACTTTTGTATCAAAGAGTCATGGAGTGACAGGCTACTGTCTGAATATCACAAGGTAAAAAAAAATAAGAAGTGACTAGCTCAGAAGTCTGTGTGATTGCTGCTCGACTTAACTCACTCCCAGGTAGCCATCCCTGGAGAATCATTTGCCTTTTAACAGACAAGTAAATGGAAGCCCAGAGAAGTACAGTAACTGGCCCAAGGTCACACAGCCAGGAAGTGGCAGAATCTGGATCCACAAGTTAGGTGTACCTGGCTGCCATGACTTTGTCCTTTCACACCTTCAAGTCAGGGAATTCAATCTTCTCAAAGCTTTTCTGACTCCAAAATAGTCCCATTCAGTGCCTCATCACCTTGGTTCTTATTTAACCAGCATCCTACCTGCTGTAATTCAGACTGAACAACCTCTCCCAATCAGAAATGAGAAATCCTTCTACAAAGAGTCTCATGTTCTTTTTTTCTTTCTTTTTTTCTTTTTTTTTTTTTAACAGACAGGGTCTTGCTCTGTTGCCAAGGCTGGAGTGCAGTGGCACAATTACAGCTCATAGCAGCCTTAAACTCCCAGAGCCAAGCAATTCTCCTGTCCCAGCCTCCTGAGTAGCTGGGACTACAGGCATGAGCTACCATACCCAGATATGTATTTTTTAAAATAGAGACAGGGTCTCATTATGTTGCCTAGGCTGGTCTCGAACTTCTGACTCAAGCAATCTTCCTGCCTCAGCCTCCCAAACTGCTGGGATTGCAGGCAGGGGCCACCATGCCCGGCCATTATGTTCTTAAAGAGAGGTATCAGCCATGCCCTTAATTCTCCCCCAAGGAAACTCCTGCACTTTCTCTAACCTGTGAAAAGGACTATTTTCCCTCCACTGGGGAATTTCTGCATGCACACACTCCCTGCCTGCTCTTACCGGCCTTTGCAATCAACAGCAACCTGAACTGGACTCAGCTTTCTAAGGATGCTGAAGAAATAGGTATGATATTTACAATGTGGTAACAGTAAGCCATGCCATGGACATCTTTAAGAGACTCACTCGAGAACACAGGCAGTGACCCAGAATCAAGGCAGGGGGCTGGTCCCAAGGGAAACAGACACCAAGCCAACACCCCTGGGATCTGACCAGGGCTACTGATGCTGAATCAGCCCTCTCAATCCCCTGCTCCGTCACTTTTCATAACGAGTCTAATAAATTAGTGTTTCTCTCTGCCAATCAATCAGAGCCCGTGCATATGGCTGCTGTCAGCATCCTCTGCAGGCAGAACTCCACACAGGGCCTCACGTCTGTCAACGATCTCAACCGTACATTTGCAGCTATGCCGGGTTCTTCCCCCTTCACTCTCAATTTGTCACCTCAGTTACAGTCAAGAGGAAAATGTAGGAAGCGCATTCTGGGACCAATTTGCTGCCCAAAGGGATTGTGAAATTCTAGCAACAAAAACAAGGTTAATAATGCTATCATTATTATCAAGGGATAATAGTAATTGTCATGATTTTCACAGTCAGCCGCATGACTCCCACTTGCACTAAATACACACTAGGTGCCAGGCACTTTGCTAAGATAATTTACGAGGCTGATGAATCCTCAGACAGACTGTACAGTGTTGTGATAATTATTATCTCCATTTGTAGGCATAGACTGAGGTTCAGAAAAATTGAAGAAAGTGAAAGGTTATGGAGCTAGAAAACGATGGAGCTGGGATCTCAAGCCAGACACAATGATTCTGAAATCTCAGTGAAATACCTGCGCTGCCTCCTTCCTCGTACCTTATCATGGTGCCTCTGCTATTCCCTGCATCCCAAGCATGTCCTCTCCGCACACAGCAGGGGAGAGAACTGCTTGAGTCTGCAATCTCGATTTGCCACTTAGTCACTGGGCCTCAGTTCCTTCATCTGTCAAGTGGGTATAATAAAGGGTTTGCCATGAAGAGTTAATTAAACGATGCACAGGAAGCCCTAGCACAGAAGGAGCTTCCAGTAAGTGTTATAACTATTAGGGTCCCAACCATGGTACAAAGAAGACAATTTTGAAAACCTCAAGTCCTCACCCTCATCTCTGACGTTCTATATTCTACAATTCACAGAAAAGAGACATCAACGTCTTGGGGAAATGCAGAACTAGCAATGAACAAGGTGATTGCACAAGTTCATCTATTATGCTGGCAAAGATCTAATTTTGTTCTCAGAAGAAATGAAGAGGGAAGCTGATTCAGAAGACGGTGATTAGATGGAGTGAGCAGTGGTTTGCACACCACATTTTGAGTGGCTATCAGAGCAGCTCCAGCTGTGACTCCATGATGCCCAAGGACTGCCTGTAGCCAGGCAGGTGGTCCAACCCCTCCCTCAAAATCATGCTCAGAGCCTGAGCCTAGAGAAAGAGGCCAGAGATGCCCTGGGCAGCCCAAGGTCTTGGGGCTCCAAGGACACAAACAACAAGACAAGAGCCAGATTGCACCAGTGCAGAAATCCAGCAAGGCTCTTATACAACGATAAAGTAATATTGCAATAAATAGAAACAAGTGCCTTGTTTTCCTTTTGTGGCTCTAATGGGCTCAGCATCACTTCTCAGGACAACTCAACCTATGCAGCAAGAGCTCCCTAACCAATGCACACACTGCCTCCCACCCTCCCTTGTGTCTTACAAAGGCAGCAAAAGGGACCATGTGCACAGTGATGAGCATCAGGGGCTGTGGACTCAGACTGTCAGGTTCAAAATCCTGGAAGTGCCTCTTACCTGCTGCTGTGCCCTTGGACAAACTGCTTAACGCCTGCCTACACCCCACTCTCTATGTGCAAAATAGGGATCTGAAAAGCACCAACCTCAAAGTGCGCAAGAAGCTTCAAGTGGAATAATTCATTATTTCCATGTGGGGCTTCTGCTCTGTGCCTTGCACCACACTAGATGCTAAGGGGACAGGGATGTCCAAACAGGTACATGCATGGCCCACCTGCAGTTGATGGTGCAGCGGAGTAAGAGCAAAAGGATAAAACAGAGTCACTCAATAAAATATAAGATGCCCCTGGGATGGCTGTAAAAAAAGGAGAATCCACACAGGGAAACAGGGACAGTTTCTCTAAGCCTGGGGCTTTTGAGCTGTAACCTGAAGGATGAGTAGGAAGTGAAAAAGGTGAACTGCTGGGAGGGTGGGGGAGGCGATCACATGCCAGAAACACAGAGCACAATACACAGCTATGAAGGTAGAGTATTTGGCTCAGCTTGTGCTATGTAGGAAGAGTTCAATCCATGTACGCTTATTACGATGTCCATGACACATATAATAGGCAATAATGGAGTTCCAGTATTGTGGATAAAGAGACAGTCAATATGGGAGGAAACCTGGATGGTCCAGTTGTCCAAACCCTCCATCAAATTGCACCTCCACCTTCCAAGGGCAGGGCAGCCTCTGCAGATGGACAATGTCAGCTGCACTTAGAGCTCTCCATAAGCAACCCACTTTGCACTGTCAGTATCTGTCATTACCCTGGCCCACACCCACCAATGGGAGAATCTGTGGCCATAACCTGAAAGGGAACCTACCCGGACAGATGATCAATAAAGGGCATCTGTGTGCAACTGTTCTCAGGGTACTCCCAGGAGAGATGTCAGCCAAGCCATCAAAAGGATGTGGTGGAGGGGGGAGGGTGTGATGGGGAGGAGGGTGGGGGGAGGGTGGGGGGAAGGTGGGGTGGGCGGGTGCGGCCGCTCACGCATGCACACACGCACACATGATGTTGCATCTTTGAACGGAGCCCCCAGAGAAAGGAAAGCTAAGTAGGCTAATGTATACAGGTGTATCCTCCCATGGTTTTCCACCCTCACACAAAGAATGTTACTGGAAAATGAGGTTCTTTTTCCCTATCAACTAATCCCTCTTCTTCAATGAAAGATTTCGGTCTAAGCCCTAAAAAGCAGGAGGTGGTGGGGAATCGAGTTTGATTTATCAGACGTTGCAGGGCTTACCTTTTCAGATGTCACTGAGTCCACAGACCAAATTTGCTTATAGAAATGAGTTGAAACTTGGGGGAAAAAAAAAAGAGCTGGCTGGCCAGGAAGGCATGCTTGTTTACTTACTCATCTCAAAAACACCTGACAATTTTCCCATAACATTTAAGGCATAAATATATCTTGGTATCTCTCCGCATAAAATCCCCCAATGCTTTCCCATTAGAATAATAGCCAGGCTCCCTTCCCAGGCCTCAAGGGCCTATAGGACCAACCTTCAAGTGTATGATTTTGTCATTGTTCCCGCCTCTGGATCTTTGAGCTTGCTGCTCCCCTTCTCTGAAATGCTCTCCATGAAGACAACCATCCTAGAATGGAATTCTGTCAGGACAAGGTGTCTGCATGTATTGATCACTCTGCACTTGAAGTGCTTTCAGTAGTGCTTGGCACACAGTGGGTGCTTGATGAACACTCAGGAATTCATAGAAAGTAGGGGTGAATGAGGCTGGGCGTGGTGGCTCACACCTATAATCCTAGCACTTTGGGAGGCCAAGGAGGCGGGTGATCACTTGAGGTCAGGAGTTCAAGACCAGTCATGGAGAAACTCCATCCCCACCAAAAATACAAACACTAGCCAGGTGTGGCAGTGCACACCTGCAATCCCAGCTACTCAGGAGGCTGAGGCAAGATCATCACCTGTACCCAGGAGGCGGAGGTTGCAGTGAGCCGAGATGGCGCCACTGCACTACAGCCTGGGAGACAAGGTGAAACTCTGTTTCAAAAAAAAAGAAAGTGGAGATGAGTAGAATACTCATTGGATACATGTATGGATCCATAAAGATCAGCTACTTCTTTTCATGTAGTTCTCAGGTCAAATCTCTCCTTTCTGGAATGCCCCCCCAAGTCACTACCACATTATAATTTTTGGAACCCTTGTCATTATCCTTATGAAAATATATTTCAACATCTTGCTTATGGTGTGGTTTCCCCTATGACAATATAAGCTCCAAGAAAGCAAAGTTCTCATCTGCCTTATTCACCAAGCACAGGCTCTAACATGTGGTACGTTCCAAATAAATATTTATTGTATTAGCCACTCCTTCCCTGAAGACAACACACTCTTCTGTAGTAGCAGGCCACGGTCACCCATGTCTCTTTGACTAGCGACCAATGACAAACCAGTGGTAATGAGTGACAGTGCTCAGAGTGACTGCAGATTCAAAAAATGAGGACAGTTCCCTGTGTACATAACTCCACGCGTCACTTTTCGTAAGAACCCCTAGTCCTGTGACTGAGTCTAACTGTGTTCACAGTTGACATCATCTCCAAATGTTGGATCCCCTTGTTTTGAAGCTCCGTCACTGATTGATTCTTTAATTAAAGTTTTAATATTTATACGTGTGCCTCGAGGCAGTATTTTAAATAATGGAGGTAGACGTTAGGAAGAGCCTTGTAGTGTCTTTAAAAACATCGCCTCGGAGTTTGAGGTCTCCGGCACAACGCTGTGGATGAATGTGAAAGCGACGGATTAAGGGATGAGTTTAGGAAAGTGAGCCAGTATTAATCTGTGGATGCTGCTTACTGTGTAACTCCCATGCTGGGTGGCAAAGGCAGGACGAGCTGCCCTCTGTCCTTCAGAGCAAATGTGCTAGGATTTCAATAGTCTCCGTACACGCCACTGGGAAATTGCTGTGTCTCCAAAGTATTTTCTGTGTCAAATACGATTTCCCTCTTGGAATGTGTTCATTACTCCACACACATCAGCTTAAAGGATGCAAACAAAATGGTCTAATTTTTGGAAAGGTGAAATGTCAGATTCCTATACAGGGCAGACCCAATTTTCTGGATACAAAAAATATATATTAACAGAAAGGACTTTGATAAAATATAATAGCTCGGGATGGTTCAAGCTAAAAGGACTAAGCTTATTTTTTTTTTTTCTAAAATCATCAGAGACATGAGGATGTCTAGAAGACCTGTGCTCAAACCTTACAGGAGGAGGTAAAAAAAAAAAAAAATAGCTTCAATTATGATGAAGAGAAAAATAGGGCAGAGTGGGTCAATTCCAGGAAGAGAAACCCACTCAGACCCATGTTTCGGCTTCATCTCTGAGTGGAAAACTCTGTACCTTCAGGGTGATGAAAAAAACTGTATGTTCTACAGACAGCAAGATTTATTACAACATTACTGAAACTTTATACCTGTTGATTAGATCAGCAAATCCTCATTTCCCTGGCCCCCGAGACCCTGGCCACAACCTTCTACTCTCTGCTTCTATGAGTATGACAATTTTAGATCCCCGAGTCCCTCGTGCAGTAAAGGTAAATAACTCCTGAAGATCTCCTATACAACACTATCCGTAAAACAATCATGTATGATACACTTAAAAATCTTTTCATAGGCTACAGCCCATGTTGTGTTCTTGCCACAACAAAACTGAAATTCTTTCTAAAAACTGGATCAAGGTATTTGTGCATTCAATCTGTTTATGGGCAAATGTGTGCCACAGATGTTTATATGTTTATACAATTAAATGTTATCACAAATTGTTTAAATACTATCACAACTTTTTTTTTTTCTTTTTTTTTTTTTTTGAGGCAGGGTCTCATTCTGGTCACCCAGACTGGAGTGCAGTGGTGTGATATTGGCTCACTACAGCCTCAACCTTCCCAGGCTCAGGTGATTCTCCCACCTCAGCCTCCAGGGTAGCTGGGATTACAGGTGTGCGCCACCACACCCACCTAATTGTTTGTATTTTTAGTACAGACAGGGTTTTGCTAAGTTGTCCAGGCTGGCCTTGAACTCCTGGACTCAAGCAAGTCGCCCACCTCAGCCTCCCAGAGTGATGGGATTACAGGCGTGAGCCACTGTAGCTGGCCACAAAATTTTATATCTAAACACAAGAATTGCAATGTGTGAATCCCAGGATGAATGATAAAGCCACTTCTAATATTCTTCAATTCTTGTGTTTTCAAAATATTCTATGTATTTAAAAAATGATGTTCTAATTAAAAAACAAAACAAAACAAAACAAAACAAAAAACAAAACAGATTCGCTAAGGCAGTACTTTCATCCCAGGTGGCCAAGGAGATGAAGGTCTTCCAGTGGGTCAGAAGAAATGCACAACTGCTGCAAAAACTTAATTTCAGGTGCTTGTTGAGACAGCAAGTCAAATGCCACCAACCTATGTCTTGGCCAGTGGGTAGACAGCTTGTCCACGATCCTCCTTGGAACATGCAGTGAGCAGAATGGGAGACTTGAGGCTTCTCTTGCTTATTGAAAAGAACATGCATGTGTGTAAGGCAAGCCACCTGCCTTTCCTATCCCACTTGGTGTTACAAGGCTCAAAAATTAGAGCAATCTACTTGAAAGAATAAAGAAAGAAAACTCATATAATTCAGTCACTTACCATGTGCAAAACCCTGTTCTAAATGTCTAGTGCTTTATGTAATTTACCCCCCATACCCTCTGAGGACAGAACTACGACTGAAACTCTGATTTTACAGGTGACAACCAGAAGCTCAGAGAGGTAAAGTAACTTGCCCAAGGTCACACAGCTGGCAGATAACTGAGCCAGAAGCCCTGTGTTCTTCTGGGCCACAAAGCTCCACTCTCTGGACCCATAAGGTGTCACTTTCACTACTGCAAGGAATGATGACCTTTCTTCCTAGCCCGAGGCAACCATAAGCGAACTTAAGGAAAGCCCAGGGGATTCTTCCAAACGGAGGGCCTCCCTGATGAGCTCAAAGAGGACGCAGGTTTTGAGTCAGCCCCACTTTTTACCAGCACAACTACTGCCAGCACCACCTTTACCCTTCATAGGCCCCAGGTCCTTCGCTTCTGAACATAAAAGATCTTGGCTAAAAATAAATCTGCCAGTAGCTCCAGCCAGGGCCTCTGTGGTCACTTAAAAATTGAAAGAATCCAGGCCCTCTCATCTTTTTTTTTTTTTCTCTTTTGTAACAAAGATAAATGATAAATGGAGGGGAGATGAACTAGGACAGGGGGCAGGGAAGGGATCTCAGGCTGAGGCATGTCCTAAACTTCTGCGGTCAAGGCCAGGCCTCTGTGCACAATGGAGTTATTTAAAAACAAAAATAAACAGTCATTATTCTAATAAAGGAAAACCCAAGTTAGGAGACATGATGTTTCAACTCAAACAAAGCTACACGTCCCCCACTTTTTTTCAAGTTCAACTGAAAAGACCTGCCTTTGGGGTGCCAATTGCCCAGACTGCCTGACCAGGATTTCCAAGCTCTTCAGTAGCCGCACCCCAGATATTCCGGGGCCAGCAGATGCACCCCAGTTCTGACCCACACAGGAGCAATGAGCTCCCCCTGCCCCCTCCCCGACACTCCCTAGAAGCAAGGAATGGAGTTGGGGGCTCCAGGACAAGGTTAGATCGGGGTCTTCCCCTCCCTTCCTGAGTGGACAGCTTCTGGGCTCCGCGTGACACCTGGTCCCCGAAGCTGGCGCCAGGGAGGCTCCAGGAGCTCACAGCCAAGTGGCCTCCTGGGCGGTGGGGAGATGGGAGCGGTGCCCCACTAGCCCCGCCCTCGCCTCCATCGCTGGACAATTGGTTGATTGGAGCTGACAAGCCCCCCGCTGGCCTGCACTACAACGCAGGGCTGACATCTGCTTCCCCTGGGTTTCCTTCTCTGGGGTGAAGGTTCTCTAAGGCTCCCAGGAACCAGGGGCACAGCAGGAGTTTCCCATTCGCGGGTTTCCCGGCTGGCCCCCTCCCCTGGGGTCGAGGTGGCACCGCGGGGCATTGATCCCAGTGCCAGTAAACACAGCGGCGCTCTCTCCAGATAAGCGAACCTCCTCTTCCCCTCCTCCCACAAGGGGTTCGGGGCACCTAAACGCCTTCCCGGGTCACTGAGAAGCCTCCTTCTGCACACCCTGCCGGCGGGGGCAGCGGCCCGGGGGCGCGCTGAGTGCATGCTTGCAGCCGGCCAGGGAGACTAATCAAAGTGCGCAGGCAGGCTCCTGCTGCTCCCGGCACCTAGGACTCGCTCCCAGGAGGACCGACGAGGTAGCCTGAATGCTTCGGAGGGGCGCTCTGGGGCGAGGAAGGACGCGCTTCTGGAAGCGACGCACGAGGGGGCTCAGGGTCTCGGCCCCCTGGGGGCGGGGGAGGGACACGCCTCGAGATCTTTCCACACACCCTTAAAAAGTTCCCGTCCAGAGCGCCCAGACTGGCGCTAGGAGGAGGCCAGTTATCGGGGACCTAGCGCTTCCCTCCGTGGGACCCTCTGGACCATGTCAGGGGTGGGTGCAGAGGCGATGACTCTGCCTGGACTTACCTAGAACTCCCGGCGAGCCCGGCTGCGGTCGCGTTCTCGGCCCCAGACCCCCGAATTCCCGTGCGCTCTCTGCACCCCCAGCCACACTCACCATAAGCTGGAGGCGGCGGAAGGGGGTGCTGGCTTCTCACGCACTGTCCGCAACTTCGCGGGCAGGTCAGCCCCGCCCTGGAGCGCCTGCCTGGGCGCGGCGAGGGTCCGGACAGGAGGGGACCCTGGCGGCCACTGGGTGGGGGTCTGGAGCGCAAGGACTCTCAATCCCCGGCGCGCGGTCCGCTCCTGCTCTCTCTGCCTGGGCAAGAGGCTCGGAGTTCTCCTGCTCCGGACGCCGGGGCGGGGCCCGCGGCTGGCTGTCCCCTCCAGATGCGGGGTGTTCGGCTCGGCTCACTCCTTCCTTCTTCAGCCCCGGAGGCGCGCGCGTGGGTCCAGCCAGTGCCGCCGCCTCTGCTGTTCCCGGGGCTGGCAGAGCGCCCCCGCCCCACCGCGGGTGCTGCTGAGGGGCTGGGGCGAAGGGGGAGGGATTCCCCTCCGCGAGTTCGGGTTTCCCCACCCGACGCGGCCTCCGGGCTCCGTGCTCCGTCCGCCGTCCGCCGCGCTGCTTGGAGAACCACTTCAGGGCAGCGCAGCCAGTCCCACCGGCTCCGGCTGGAGGAGGCGGCGGCAGCGCGGCTTGCACGGGGACTGGAAAGGAGGTGACCTTCAAACCCTGCGCTCGGGAGACCAGGAAGGGGGCTGGGGTGATCGAGGGAGCGGTGTGTGCACCCAGACGGCCAGCAAGAGCGCTTGCAGGCGGGCGGGAGAGAATAGAGAGGAAATCTTCCAACAAAAATATAGATTAGAAAATAAACAAAGGAGAGCGGGAGAGAGCGCGAGAAAATATGTGCATGTGTGTGTGTGCGTGTGTGTCTGTGTGTGAGCGCGCGACAAGCAGCGAGCAGCCCCGGCTGCGGAGCCAAAAATAATCCGGTGCGCGAGGGAGCGCCCCCTCCCCCTTCCCCTCGCCAGCGCCGCCGCCGCCGCCGCCGCCGCGGTCACGCGTGCAGCCCTGGATTCCAGCCGGCGGCGGCGGACACGCGACCCGGTGCCTTGGTCTCCTGGCCTAAAGGGGAAAGAGGGTGAAAGTTGGATGCTGGGTCAATAAGCCCAGGACTTTCACCTGCGCCCGTCCTCGTCCTGGTGGTCCCCAGGTGGGCTCACTCATTGAGCACTAGCGCCC
The DNA here is from genome assembly GCF_003255815.1 of Theropithecus gelada. Classification (NCBI taxonomy): domain Eukaryota; kingdom Metazoa; phylum Chordata; class Mammalia; order Primates; family Cercopithecidae; genus Theropithecus; species Theropithecus gelada. The sequence goes on from NC_037688.1 coordinate 76,607,961, forward strand.
TCCTCCCGACCCCAATCAAAGTAGACGAATCCTCCTGAGAGACGCTAAGTGGAGGCAGCTTCTTGCCCCAGTCCATTTCTTCTCTGAGGAAGTTTTTTGGCAAGTCTTCAAATCTCGCGGCCAGGCAGAGATTGAGCCCTATCCAAGATGCAAAAAGTTATTCAGGCTGCGATGCGATGCAGGGCTGGGGTGGATGTGGCTGGCCTGGGACGCCTCACCCCTCACAGCTGGGCCTCTCCTGTCCTGCCCTCTTCCTGGCCACCTACTCCTGCAGTGGACGCTGAAGGGGTCTAGGAATTGCCCTCCTAGCCGATGCCTTACAGCCAGAAGCCCACGACGGCTTAATACACACTAGCACTTAATAAGCATTTACTTTCCACCAGATGCTGTTTTAAGCACTTTACACAGAGTCTTTTCAACAACTGGAAGTATATACTGGAGGTTTATCCATTCCACAGATGCTTAGAGAGATTAAAGCAATATTTCTCCCTTTCTGGGTCCCACTCTGGACTTGAATGAGAAACTCTGCTCTTTCCCCCACCTTTTCCTTTCCCTCACTCCCTTTCTTCTTCCCTTCCTCCCTTTCTTCCTTCCTCCTTTCCTCCCTTCCTTCCTTCCTTCCTCCCTTCCTCTTTTTTCCACAACTATTCCAGAGGATTTTGTTGTACAATAAAGTCAGTCTGAGGTTCAGTGAGTTGTAATTTGTTCAAGGTCACATAGCTGGCAAGGAACCAGGATTCCCCAGGCAGTCTACCTAATTTTATGTGGCACCACCCTGCCTTCTGAAGGGCAGATGGGATTGGACAAGGCCAGATTCCAGCCTTGAGCACTTGATCTGAGGCTCCTGTTCATTTTCCCGTCCTGTTATGCGATTGCGTTTGCACTTACACCATGGATCCTTTTCTAAGAAATGCTGTAAGCTTTCCAAAAGAGGGGGACCATGTGACGTGCATTCCTTTGTACAAGATGTACGTGTATTTCCTAGCGCCCATTAAGGAGCAGATTCATTAGGGGTTCCTCTTGCAATCCTATCGGGCTGGGGTTTCTTTCAACCTCAGAATAAAAGAAAGGGAACTTCTGCCTATAATTGGATTACTTTTTAAAGCATGCAATATTTGATCACCATTTGAAAAAGTAAGTTTGCAAAACCCAAAAAGACATCTTTATCATTGGCCCCAGGGATTTTGCAATTTGGGTTGGTTTTTACTATATGTTTCCTTAGGACTCTCTTTGATAATAATATATTTGTATGTAAGCAAGTTTTTTTTCTTTATACTAGTCTCATCCTTCAGTGACAGCAAAATGAAACCATAAATCGGGGTTGGTAACATCATAATCATTTCCCCCAGAAACTGTTTACAATGGGAAAACCACCGAATTTAAATGTAATTGTCTAGCCGTGCAGGGAGATGAGATGGGTTGTAAAACAGGTATTCTCAATTTAAAAGCAAATTATCAATAATGAGAGAAGAAATAAATGGCAGTTAATGGGAAATTCTGTTGAAATATAATGTTTTGTGCAAATTCACCAACAGGAATTGTTTCTCTGTTCTCCTTCATTTTTTTATTCCAGAAAGGAATAAATGAATGCAATCATTCAAGGCAGTAACATCAGCTGTTGTTTCATTAAAATGGGTAATTGCTGGGCCCTTTGATTATTTTTTAATACATATATATATATAAAACCATTGGAAATGAAATAAAACATATTCAGCTATCTGAAAATCAAGGTCAGCTTGAGTCTGCTCTGATTTATTCATTGTAGAGTAGAAATAGGCTTAGATAGATTAGTGATGAGTGTCAGGCATGACTCACTGGTACCTGTATTGCTACATGGCTTAAGAAACTTAATATGAGTGTGGGAGGCATCCATTACAATTTAAAACAAAATTAGAGTAAAGATCAATATGGCATGCCATTATGCTATTCATTTAGAAAGTATTAGTTTCTTTCTCACAATGACCTTTCACATTCCAAGTATAGTTTTTCCTGTCATTTCTCCATGTTGAGCCACTGGAAAGTAAATGACAGGTGCTGAAGTTGACAGCTCCCAAGACAACCCAGGGCCAAGAATCGCCCTGCTACGGTTAGAAAGAACCTGGAGACTTTGGCTCCTCCTACTGGACACGAAAAATACTTCCCAATTTGTGATCTAAGCGAATGTCAAAAATGGCATCTTCCATAAAGCTGGTTTAAAAAGAACAAGGACTTTGTAGCCTCCTGCTTGGCTGAGAGTGTAAATTTCATCATCTTACTTTCAAACTTAGGATCTTCATTATTCCCCAGGATAAGGTGTAAAGTTGTCCATGTGGTTTACCAGCTCCTGGCTTTTTTTCTTTTCTTTTGAGACAGAGTCTCGCTCTGTCACCCAGGCTGGAGTGCAGTGGCGCTATCTTGGCTCGCTGCAAGCTCCGCCTCCCGGGTTCACGCCATTCTCCTGCCTCAGCCTCCCGAGTAGCTGGGACCACAGGCGCACGCCACCACGCCTGGCTGATTTTTTTGGGTTTTTTTTTTTTTCTTTTTCATATTTTTAGTAGAGACAGGGTTTCACCGTGTTCGCCAGGATGGTCTCTATCTCCTGACCTCGTGATCCGCCAGTCTCGGCCTCCCAAAGTGCTGGGATTACAGGCTTGAGCCACCGCACCCGGCCACTCCTGGCACTTTTCAAGTTGACTCTGTGACCCAGGAGGGCTATTCTCTTGCTGTATCCAACCTTTTGTATATGTTGTTCATCCAGCCAGGAAATACTCTTACATACGCTCTTTTCCTGGATAGCTTCTTTTTAGTTTTTAGATCTCCATTTCAGTATCACTTTCTCCCTGCCAATCCTTCATCTCCCTATGCAGCCCCCCATACACACAGATAAGGTCTTCTTGTGAACTCCTCTAACACCTCCATTCACCTTTACCCTGTCATTTGTCTCAGCTTACCGTAAATGTTGTTCTCTTCTATTAAACCAAAAGGTCTTGATGTCAAAGATTTGTTCCCTGATGCACAGCACCAGCCACATAATAAACTCAGTAAATGTTTGGTGAACCTTCCTTCTGCCCTGCAGTAGATTGCTGTCTAAATGGGCTAACCACTTTGGAATGAACTGAGAAGTCAACCTGCTCATCCATTTATGTAGTCCTTTCTTGTTTCAGTCATCAAACATGCATCCTTCTTGAGGCTAGTCCCCCATGTAAACCATTTAGTATATAACCTAGACTCCGTTTCTGCACTCAAGAAGCTTGTAGTCCAATAGCATATGCAAACACATAAATAAGTGATTGCAACTGTCTTGAAAGATTTGGCCAATACTGAATAGGAGCCTATAGCCAGATATGGTAGAAGGGCAGAAGGTCAGGCAAAGCATTCTAGAGAAGGTCATGTCTACATAGAGAAAATAAGTAGGAATTCCACAGAGAGTTGGGTGATGGACATTCCTGAAGGAGAATACAGCTTATGAAAGTGCCTGAAGCAAAACAGCATAGCTCCTTCTAGGAACAGCAAATCAGTTCAATATAAATAGAGTCATGTTGAAATCAAGGGGCTGGACAGTGGTGGAAGAGCCAAGACAGTAGGAGTTGGAACTAAAGATGTGGGCTAGGGAAGGCTCAAAGCAGACTCTGAAATGACTTGTAAGGCATATTTGCTTTACCACAGGCAGTGGAGAGTGACGAGTTAGCTTTTCAAGATGCACCATTACCATAATGATTTCCAGTGCCAATCCTCTGGGCTTCACTCTGCCTTCACTGAGGTTTCAATGACCATTGTCTCCATTATTATCTTATATTTGTTTAAGAACTTTTCCAGAAAGTGTAAACATCCAGTGAATTCCAGAGATTTGTAGATTACTCCACAGTACTCTAGGATTTTTAAGAGATTGTCGGTGATATATCACACAGAATAGGAAAAGGATGAAAACAGCAAGCTAAAAAATCTAATATCTAAAAATCTAAGAAGGCAAGTGGTAGTGGTTCTTCTTGTACCTGTAATCCCATCAGTCTGGGAGGCTGAAGTGGGCAGATTGCTTGAAGCTTGGAGGTAGAGACCAGCCTGGGAAACACAGTGAAACCCCATCTCTACAAGAAACTTAAAATATTAGCCAGGTGTGGTGGTGTGCACCTGTAGTCTCAGCTACATGGGAGGCTGAGGTGGGGGGATTGAGGCTACAGCAAGCTGCAACCACACCACTGCACTCCAACCTGGGCAACAGATTGAGACTTGGTCTCAGAAAAAAAAAAAAAATCAAGTAGCCAAGCATCCTTTTATTCTTCCTCTCAAGTATACCTTTCAATAGCAGTCACAGAACAGTTCATATGTTACTCAAATGTATTCATAAATGACTCTGGGTTCAATAAAATGTTTTGTGCAATTTAAATATTATATAAGACCTACTTTGCCCTCAAGTTCTCAGTCTTCAGGCTTACCTGAAGGCTTCCTCACAGTCTAAGTCAACTAATGAACTAATTAAAACAGTCTGAGAACCACAGGGGACTGGATTGCACCTTATATTCTCTGTTCCCCCCTCAGTCCTTGGGCACATTGCAGACACTCAATATATAGGTATTGATTGCTTGAACTAACTCACCATCTATCATGTAGGTCAGGGTTTTGGTATTAACCAAGGCATTTAATACTGAGAATGAGCTATCCAGTGTCCAGAGATGAGGTCTCTTTGTTCTGAAAAGACACAAACTTTCACACTCTGTTTCAAAGTGTCTTTGAAATAGTAAACATGATAGTTTTTCCCCTTCTACTTGGGCTCATTCCTTTTCATCTCCTGCCTACATCCCCTTAATAAGATGGAGAAAATAGTAATGGTAACAAAAATAGCACCTTAAGCTATGGTCATGGTGATAACAAAGACAGTTACAAAAGTAACAAGCATGTGGTATTTACTATATAATCTCTTTGACTGTATATCTCATTTAGTCCTCACAGTGTAACTCTAGGTGTAAGTAGTATTATGATTTCCTTTTTAAATAGATGAGCAAACAAAAGCTTAAAAGAAGGAGGAAATTCAGTGTCTTGCCCAACCTCACAGAGCTGGCTAGTGGTTAGAGTGGGACTCAAAACTTAAGTCTGTTTTGTGTCAGAGCTGTGTTTATGAGACATAAACCATGATGCAGCTTGTCTTTCTGCTTACTAGGACTCATCTCCATGTAGCCAGGCTTAGAATCAAGTCAATGATTCATGATCATGAGAGTGGAGATTCTTAATCAATTGGTCTTAGAATAACAAAAATACAAAAGAAGGTTCAGTAATCTGTGGCACCAAATGGGAGCCTGCCTATATAAAGAACACTTTGGAAACAAATATTTTGAGTGTCATCAGATTCAAGTAAAAATTCCTGATTTCTTGGCCAATAGTAAGTAGAAACTAAGCTGTGTCTTTGATTTAGGGCAGGCTAGTTTATATGCTATTTAGTATATCTTTATGAAACATACTATCATTCATCTTTTAGAAATAAGAGAATGGAGCTGATGAGCAGGACAGCCTGCGTTCATATCCCATATCTACTACTTAATAACAATGTGAACTAAACAAGATGTTTAAGAAACACCACTATTCACTTTCCTGCACATAAAATGGGGACAATGACAACAACCATGATGACGATGATGATGATGATGATATAATTAACATATTAATAGTTACTATCAATACAGTGGGCAGTAGAGATTCCCATCTCCAAATACGGTAACTATTCTCCTTGTAAGTGATTACTTGAGGAACTGTCATAGGTTCCAAGTCACCTGATCTAGGAGAATATTGTTATTACTTTTTAGAAAACATTTCCTTTATCCAAGTGAAGGCCACAGGAAAATATATTTTTTCTTTACCTCCCGATGTTTTCTCATGGGATTGTGACCTATGGACCCTCCGCAGGTACCTTGCCACCAGCCTGAGGACAAACTAATACTGAAGATGGCAGGGCACGGAAGAATAAAGGACCAGTAACATCCAGAAAATTGTGAAGCTGCTACATCAGCTGGCTTTCAAAACTACCATATCGCTGCATTCCCTGTTCCAGGAGATGACACATCCCCTTTTTGCATTAGCTTGTTGAAGATGGCATATTGCGTATAGCAGGGTTTTTCAAACTTAGCACTACTGACATTTTGAGCCAGATGACCCTTTGCTGTGGAGGGGCTCCCTGGGCACTGTGGGATGTTTAGCTGTAGTCTTGGCTTCTGCCCATTAGGTGCCAGTACTCCTTCCAAATGTGTACAGATATTTCCATGTGCTCCCCAAGGGGCAAAATCTCCCCCAGGTGGGAACCACTGGTCGAAAGCATCCTCACCAATATGGCGATAGTGATGGTGATAACAGAACTACTAATAGTAACATATAAATAGCAATGAGCATATATTCAGCCGTACTATGCACTAGGCACTAGGTCCATACCTCCATTCAGATTCTCATTGAGTCCTCATAACAACACTATAAACCAGATTACCATCCTCGTTCTACAGATGAGGTCTAGAGAGATGAAGACATTTGCTCACAGTCGCCAAGCTAGTAAGCAATTAATTTACGATCCAAATCCAGCTCAGTGATGATTCTTCTCAGCCAGCACTGTCGGGAGAATTAAATGACAGAATCCATGAGAAATTTCTCACCGTTGTGCCTGGCACACGGTAACTGCTCTGTGGAAGTGAGTGGTGACTTCCTCTGAACAGCCATACAACAGGGTCATCTTGAAGACATGCAAGATGGTGTGGGCGATGCCACCTTACGAATGTTGTAGTTCACTCCTCTCATGCTTCATATTGGGCTGAGTGTTCCAGCCAACACTACATTACCTCAAACTAACAAAGATGACAAGATCACCACTGTCCATGGTAACCAGAACTGATCACAACCTCCTTTTCTCCAACTTGGAGAGTAAGTGCAAGTCCTGAGTGTGGGTGGTCATTGGAAAAAAGTGGTCACCAGCTTTGCTCACTCACTAATGGATGGTAAATTGGGAGACACATGCAAGCTTCATACTGCTGCTGGGTGGAACAGTAAGAAGTCATTACATGTCCATTTAGGACTGGTGCAGATGAGTGAAAATGAAAACATTTTTGAGAACATACTCTATGCCAAGCCTGAGACATGACCTTTAACTACAGACAAGCCTACAAGGCAGTTGTAGTGCTATTCCCATTTTACAGATAAGGAAAACTGAGGCTCAGAGGAAAACAAGTAAATTTTCAAAGCTTACAAACTTAAGCTCAAGACTTTGGTTTTAAATCTTTAACAGTCTGATATCCCCAGAACCTCTGTTTATGTATAGGGGATCAAAGGCCAATTAAAAAAACACTCTGTCAATTTTCTAAAGTTCCACTAAAAATCATTTTGTAAGAACAAAGGCTGCTTTAAATAGCTCCATCTAAAGTCAATCACGAAGGTTAAAAATGAGACTTATCAAGAGGGAAAAAAAGTTGCGAGTCAATGAGGTGTAAATAGTTAATGAATTTATAATCAGAACACACGTAGTTTTGCCTTAATGTACTAACACCTCAGGGGGGAAAATGTTCCCTGTATTAGCAGCACAGAGTATTGACAATCGATTTCCTTCAAATGCACTTAACTTTATTTTAAGTCCTAGTCTTTTTATTACAAATGGATAAGTAAAGATATTTAAGCCATTTAGGATGAAATATGCAACCTTATAAAGAAGAGTATGCATTTGCAGTGGTTACTGGTGGGTTATAGATGCTCCAAGCAGTAAAATACCTGTAAATTATGGTCAAAGTGTGCATTACTCTGCTTCCACTTGTACATTTATTATTTCTATTTATTCCTTATGCTTCGATTAAGACACACGAACCACTAAAGAAAAAAAATCACAATCCCTGGGAATATCTTTAAGGACTATAGAGTAGATAATATGAGGGCAATATAAATAAATGGCTAAAACTTAGGATTCTGGAAGCTGAACATAAACATCTAATGGATACCGTTTGGGCATTTAGTCAAAAGTGAACGCCCTTCCATGAAGCATGTTTCCATCCACTTCAGCCTTCTCTGATAGGGTTCTTCTACACCATTGCTTTAGCGGTGGCTCAACAAGCTCTGCTCATTAATCAGCAGATGCTCTTTTTGCTTCCTCCAGAAGCCGACCATGAGACAAGTATTTGAATGTAAGTAGTGAACTGGGAAAGTGAATCCAGGAAATGGCCCAGTGGTCAGGAGTGGGGAAGTAAATGGACAACAGACAGAAGCCAACAAAAAGTGTGTCATCAAGCAAGTTACCACTGTGGGTACCTGGAAATTATTCCCAATAAAGAATTCTTAGAGCTGGTATAGAACATACTCCCCAGAGTTATCACCCAACCCTTGCCGCCGGGGCAAGGGAGCTGGAATATACATTCACCGGTTTCCATCACTCATTGGTGAGGGTTGGTTATCCTGGGGAGGGGAGGTGTTAATCCCATACCACTTCCAGCCTTCCTTGGGCATGGGTTGAGCAGAATTCAGCAACCAAAGGGAGTTGTCAGATGCTGGGATTTGGAAGTCCAGCCTGCATGCATGTTCATGGAAAACACCTGGGGACAGGAGGTGTGGGGGCAACACAGCACTCTCAGTATTCTCAATGTCCCCAGGAAGAAAGAAGGGAAACTGTTAGCTTTACAGCAGCAGCCATGTACCTGATAGGAAAGAAAAACCCCAGTATCTCTCCTCACCTATGGAGCTCCACTGACGGAATGTCAAAATGTCCCGTGGCTGGGCAACTGCAGCGTGTGTAAGAACCATCTGTAATGCTTAACAAAATCCAGATCCCGGGCTTCACGCTGGAGATTCTGATTCAGGAAGTACAGGATGAGAACAGAAATCTGAATTTTCAAATCCCCCTACACACACACACACACACACACGCTGCCCCATGTCATAGATATTCCAAATACCTGATAAGGAATATCAGTGCGTTTTGTCCAACAACAGAGTAACTGTGGATACGGTTGGAGGTGGGGGGAGGAGGGACTTAACGTGATTGTAAGATCTGAGGGCTTTGTGCATGGATATTTCCCTTCTCTTTGAAAACATGATTGCTTGCTGTGCTCTCAGACTCTCAGAAAGGAGGTAATTGTTAGCAGGGCTCTTTCTGAAGCACTGATTATGCACCATGAATATATTAAAATCTACAGGTATTTTGCAGGGAACCCATAGGAACACTCAGGAAGTGCCATTTCTAAGTCCCTGGAGCCACAACTAGGACTAAGAAACAGTGATGTCATGTCTTAGGAAGAATAAACAAATTAGGCATCAGAAATTCTTGTCCCAGACTGGCAACGGGAGACAGTCAAGCCCTGTGGAACCGGCTTCTTTGCATCACAGCCCTACTTGACTCACAGGTGTGAGAGCAAAGTGCAACCAGGCGAAAATGAGTTGGCAGTTTTAGGTGGTAGACAAATGGGATGAGGTACCATCATGGCTTTTTGGTAGGTCTTTTTTAGAGAGCATGAAATGGCAGTCATCCTGGACCTGGAATCACTGTTGAAGAATGTTGTGAACCTGACGTTTGCACAAGACGCTCTTTTACAATGGACAAGATGGAGAAGGAAAAAAATAAAAGTAAAAGACAAACCATATGCCTTATGATAGCAGGTAGAATTTTCTTGCATCCCTCTCTATTTTTAGTCGAAAAGGCATTTCACAGATGTCAGCAGCCATTAATAGACCAATAAAAGAAGGGGTAGGCAACTTGAGAGGCTGTCAATGAGAAGGCCATCCGTCTATTTGATTTCTCTACCTCTTCCTGCTTTGATTCGTCTCTGTGTTCGAAAGCTCTAAGACGAGTTTGCTTGCCATTATTCCGTAAGGCAATTAAGCAACTTGGCAATAAAAGCAACCACATTTTTCCTGGAGTAGTTCGCGGAGAACAGAGAACAGCACAAGACAGATGTTGAACCAAAACGTAGGTACTTATCTGAACACACTTCTTTGTGCCAAGACAAAACGCTCTGCCAGGGTGCTGGCTCCCATCTTTCCATTCCTCCCCTGGGATCTCTTTTCCAACAGCTAATCCTTCCCTCTGCTCCATCTCCAAACTCCCCCTGGCTGTCAGGATATACACATGCTGAAGCTCTGGGATATGACTGCAGCTCCTTCAGCTCATCCTCAACCTTAACCGCACTCTTGGTTTGGATGTGCCTCTAACCAGCAAGCTTTTTGAAAACGGTAATCCACATTTATCACCTCCAGCATCTCTAGCATCTGGTGACCCCCTGCCATTTCCCATTCACAGCACTCCACTGAAGCTACTGTCTTAGCATCTTCTTCATGGACGACCCCACCCCACTCCCCCACCATGACCATGTGCATTCCTGGATCCCAGCTGCTATTTTTTCATATAGGATGTATTAGCAATCTCCTGGCAGCTCTCTGTGGCTTCAGGAACACCACACTCCTGGCCACCTTCCTGCTTCTGAACTGCTCCATCCTTCTTGTCTCTTTATTCACTCTGCCCACACATTACCTCTTTTTTGGAGACAGTCTCACTACGCCACCCAGGCTCGAGTACAGTGGCACCATCTCAGCTCACTGCAACCTCTGCGTGTCAGGTGCAAGTGATCCTCCTGCTTTAGCCTCCTGAGTAGCTGAGACTACAGGTACATGCCACCATGCCTGGCTGATGTTTTGTGTTTTCAGTAGAGATGGGGTTTCACCACTGACCTCAGTGATCTGGTCTTAAACTCCTGACCTCAAGTGATCTGCCCACATCCACCTCCTAAAGCGTTGGGATTACAGATGTGAGCCACTGCACCTGGCCCACACCACCTTTCTTAAATGATGCTCCTCTCCATCTCGTTCTCCACGAGTTCCCCTAAATCACTTCCTACAGATGTCATCGATGTCCCCATGGCTGCTAGATATCAAAGCTCTGTGCACCCCTCACCTCTTGGCTAAGTTCCCATACCCATATCTCCAGCTCAAAACACATCATCACCTGGCTATCTGCCAGGCATCTGGGGCCGCTGTTTACAATCAATCTGTTCACTCATCCCACAAGTATATATTGAGTGCCCACTATTTATGCAAACTAAAGTGGAAACAAAATATCCACTGTATTAGTTATCTCTTGCTAGTGGTAAGTGTTTACTCCAAAACTTAGCAGCTCGAAACAACAAACATCAACTCACAGTGCCTATGGCTCAGGATATAGCTTGGCTCTGGTGGGTACCTCTCATTCAAGGTCTCTGTCAAGGCTGGAATCAACACATCAACCGTGGCTGCAGTTTCATCCCAAGACCTGACTGAAGACGGATCCAGCTTCCCGCTCACTCGTGTGACTGCTGGCAGGATTCAGTTCCTCGGGGGCTTCAGGCTACTGGTCACCCTCAGTGCCCTGTCACATTAGGCTCTTCAGCGGGCAGCTCAGGATGTAGTAGCTGGATCCCCTTAGAGCAGGAGAGCAAGCACCCAAGAAAGAAACTGACTTCTTCTTATGACTCAGTCCTGGAAGTGATATCTCATCATTTCTGTCCGATTCCACTGATTGGAAGCGAATCAATACATTTAGGCCAAGCTGAAAGGGAGGTGACACAGACTATGGATACCAGGAGAGAGGAATCATCTAGTGCCATCTTAGAGGGTGACTGTCATATCCTCATTCCCAGAAAGCTTGGTTCCAGTGAGATACAATCCTACACGGATGGCAGACATATGGGAGGAAAATATGGGGAGAGAGGGTGGACCTATGTGATGGAAGAGCTTGTGTGCAGAGCATGCAACTCAACATGTGTCCAATAAAACTCTCATTCCCTCCTACAGTCCTCCTGGGTTCCCCTCATTTGCACTCACTGCATCCTATCGCCTCTTGTCTGGCCTTGAACAACAGCTTTAGCTAGTATTATGAAAACCCACTCTCCACATATCCAAGACCAATATCTTAAAACACTCCATTTGTCAGGTCTCTCTCTTCCCCTTCTGAGTGACAGAAACTCAACTCAAACTAGTTGAAGCTGAAAATGGGATTTATGGACACATAGGTGTAATAATTCTAAGGAACACTTGCTTTAGGCAATGCTGGAGCCAAACGCTTCATCAGTGAGGACCTTTTTGGCTCCATCTCTTTCTTTCTGCTTTCTTCTGTGTCGTGGTCCACATTGGCAGATTCTTTAGTTACTACATCAAAATGCCCTCCAATAGGCACAGACTGACATGTAATATTCTACCAACTACTAACTCCAGCAGAATGAGAACTTTTTTTGTTTTTTCTTTTTCCTAAAGTAAGGCTCAAACAAATCCTTGTGTGTGCACTAAGTGGTCCAGACAGGATCACGTGCCCGGGGCTGAACCATCATTGTGACGTGGTGGATACAGCAGTCTGACCGGCCACGTCTGTGGAACCAGAGTACAGATTCAACCCCACCTAAACTATCTGGTCTGAGAATGGGGGAGAGGTGATTTCCCCATAGGAAACCAGGGTGTGATTACCAGTAAAGTTATCCAGATGCTAAACAGCCAAGTAATTAAACAGGCAATACAACACAAATGTTAACACACCACTTATCTAATAAATAACCTCATCGCCTCTCAACCTCTCCACCACCTATAAGATCAAGTTCTAACATCTTTGCTTACCATACAAGACTCTCCATGAATTGGTCCAAGCCTGCCTTCCTAGCCTTGTCTGCTATACAGTCTGATTTCACCCACAAAGAACGACACGTTCGTCTCTAAATATTCTCTTCTGTCATCCCACTGTACCCATTTGCCTAGCGTGCTGAACTTCCACTTCATCACCTGTTGAGCCATATACATGACACAAGACCCAGCTCAAACGCCATTAGCCTTTTTTTAAAAATCCACCCAACTCCTCCTGGCTGAATCAGCTGCTCTTTTCCTAAGAAATTGTGTAAATGTCTCTACTGAACAGTCTTTCTCAACAGGGGCAGTGTTGTTCCCCCGGGGGCATTTGGCAATGTCTAGAGACATTTTTGGTTGTCATGACTGGGGAAGGGACACTTGTGGTATCCAATGGGTAGACGCCAAGGAGGCTGTTTAATATCCTACAACACACAGGCAGTGCCCCACGGCAAAGAATGACCCAGCTCAGAATGTCAACACTGCCAAAGTCTAAAACCCTTGTATCAGGTAACACTTCAAGCCTTGTATTACAACAATCAATTCCATGTCTTCCCAATGAGAGCATGAGCTCCTCGGGGGCAGGGACACTGCTGCATTTGTCAATGTGCTCCCAGCTCTAGCAGGTGCCTGGCGCATAGCAGATGCTCAACAAACATTGGCAGAATGACTGCATAACGGAATGAGTGTCCAGATGGGCTTATGAAACATTATCCAAGAAATGGAGTTCCTGGAAGGCGTGATCATTCCTTAAATGGCTATTGTATTAGAAAATTTCAGCTGCAGGGTGTTTTCCCCCTCTTTCCACAAATAAATTTGAACAAAATGTAAACGTCTGCGTTTGAAGTCATGTGACTTTCTCAGCAAATATATTACTGTCTGTGCGTCTCATGCTCCTGGTATTAAGAAATGGACTCTTGGCTTTTTATAATTTCTGAAGACAGAGGAAATATTTACACTCCATTACAATACACTCCTTTCTTAGAGTTCCCCCAAGTTTTTTTTGTTTTTCTTTTTTGTTTTTGTTTTTGTTTTTTACAACAAAACAAAATTTCATGACCCTTTCCCTCATCCAATTTGGCTTAAGACGAGGCTGTGCATGTGACATCTTCATCTAACACATTACATGCTTGACTAAGAAATGCACACATCACCCGCAGCTCAGTATTCCACGTAAGGTCTAACACGTTTCTCAGAAAGGACATTCAAATGTCAGATGGAATGATTTACACTGCATGTCAATAAAAAGTACTCCAAGGTTCACCAAGTCAATAAAGCTTATTAGAACAATCTTAGGGCCGAGTATCAATATACTCTGATGAGGACCTCTAAAGTCAGACACTATCTCAAGGCAAGTGGCATTAAATAGACCATTCTGGAGAGAGAAATAAAATTAAAGGCTTCCATTATTTTGAGAGTGCATGTTAACTGAATAGCATATCAGAAGCTGGAGAAATCTGTGTTTATATTTCCATCGTTAAAACCTTCTGGACACTCATTCTTTGAGTGTCCATATATTGAAAGTCTCTGATATGCCAAGTGTTGCATCAGGCATATCACACTGACCCATTTATTAAGTTAACAAACCCTTCAGTAATGCTTTCTACGTACAATTTCCTAAGTATTTACAAATATTAACTATGGAAACCCTCATTGTGACTCTACACAACGGATAAAACATTATCCCCATTTTGCAGATAAGAAGACTGCGGCTTAGAGAAGCTAAGTGAAATGTCCGAGGTCACCCAGGTAGTAAGCAGCAGAGCCTGCAAGCAAAGCCAGGTAGTCAGGCTCTAGAGCAGGTATTCTTTTTTATTTTCTTTTAAAATTTTTTTATTGTATCTTAAGTTCCAGGATACATGTGTAGGAGGTGCAGGTTTGTTACACAGGCAAACGTGTGCTACGGTGGTTTGCCGCACCTATTGACCCATCACCTTGGTATTAAGCCCCACATGTATTAGCTATTTATCCTAGAGCAGATATTCTTAACCACCGTGCAACACGACCTGGTTGGCATTGCCTTCTAGTCCTCTCAATAAACCGAAAGTTTGGCCTGCTCGATATTTCCAAAATCAGCATTTCAAAGTCAGGACACTTCATAGAAAAGCCAGATTTGTGGACTCTCAACAAATCAAAACATCTGGCCCCCTAGGCCTGCTCTCTTGGAGGCCTTTGACAAGAGGCCTCAGCTGGGGCACAGACCCTCCTCCCTCATTTGACCACTTGTGTGGTTCCTGAGGCATTTGAGATTGAGACCCTGGCTTAGCTGTTTTGCAGACGAAGGTATTGAACCCAAGAGATGCTAAAGAACTTGGCCAAGGCCCCAGAGCTAGGGACTAGCAGAGGCTAGATTTGTACTTGGCAAGATCCCAATAGAAAAGAAAAGACCTGGCACACACCAGTGTAGGTGATTAGGAAGCTGCCACTATATTTAAAAAGGCGCTAGTTACAAAGGTGCAGCAGGGGTGGAGTAATGACCCTAGACTCCTGTCAATGAACTCATCCTTGTGCCTAGGGCTCAAAGAATAGCGGGGGGATGGGTGGGGTGGGGGTAGGGGTGGGGAGTAGGGGTGGGGAGTAGGGGTGGGGGATGGGGGGAGGGGGCGGTGGTGAGAAGTAGTCACCGAAATGCAGGAGGAGACACTGTTTGGAGCAAGTGCATTGAGAGGAGGAAGAGCTACCTTCAGGCAAGGAGCACAGGAGATCTCACAAGGAGGGAACCAGGGAAACAAACCTCTTGATCTTATTTTTCTCTTTCCCTCCCATTTCTTCCCCCTCCCCCCCCCCCCCTCCCCCCCACCTCCCCGCCGCTTTGAGACAGAGTCTCGGTCTCTGTTACCCAGGCTGGAGAGAAGTGGGGCGATCTCGGCTCACCGCTAGCTCCGCCTCCCAGGTTCTCTCCATTCTCCTGTCTCAGCCTCCCTAGTAGCTGGGACTACAGGCGCCCACCACCACGCCCTGACTTTTTGTATTTTTAGTAGAGACGGGGTTTCACCGTGTGAGCCAGGATGGTCTCGATCTCCTGACCTCGTGATCCGCCTGCCTCAGCCTCCCAAAGTGCTGGGATTACAGGTGTGAGCCATCACGCCTGGTCTTCCCTCCCATTTCTTGTGTCCCCCAACATGGAAAATTGAAATGGCTGTCAGAGGATCCACAACCTTGTTGATGAAGGGCGGAGAACAGGATGGAGGGCTGTGTAGAGTGCATATCTCAGATACCACAGAGGATATTTAACATACAACCCCTATGGGAGTCCACAAACCATGCTCTTCCCACTTCATTTGCTCTAACTCAATCAATGTATTATTGTAATCATATTGAAGTAATTAGCAAACATAAATACGGTGCTTAAAATGTGTCAGCCACTATTTTAAGAACTTAATATTGATTTATTCACTTTTCCAAGTGCCCATCATGTGCTAGAAACTGTGTCCTTTCTGGAAACACAGAGGGTAGGAGAAGAAATAGTGACAGAGATCTTAGCAATTCTCTTCTCTCAAGTATAGGGCCAGATCATGCTATCTATCACATCTCCACCTACTTCAACCTTTTATTCAAACTTGTGGGCAAATAATATTTCCTGTTTTATACAAAACGGCACCAACATGAGTTCAAAATGCAAAGGTGCATGCCATGTGGACAGTGAGTCTTGTCAACTAGTACACACAGCCAGAGCTGCTACTTCCTCTGGGTCTCCATGTCAAAACTCTATTTCCTCTGTACCACTCCCTCAGTTCTCGAGAGTGAATTACCTGTTAATCTAGGACAAAAGAGACACAATCGTAGGTTGAACATGGTAGCCAGAAACGGTGGCTCATGCCTGTAAAACAAGCATGTTGGAAGGCTGGGGCAGGAGGATCATTTGAGTCCAGGAGTTTCAGACCAGCCTGGGCAACACAGCAAGACCTCATTTCTATAAAAAAATTTTCTTTTAATTAGCTGGGCATGGTGGTGCAAGCCTGTAGTTCCAGCTATTGGGGAGGCTGAGGCGGGACAATTGCTTGAGCCCAAGAGTTTGAAGATTTCAGCCCAGGGGCTGAAATCATGCCACGGCACTCCAGCCTGGGTGACAGAGCAAGACTCAGTCTCAAAAAAACAAAAACAAACAAACAACAACAACAAAAATGGCTTAACAGCTATAGATTATTCACACTTGAAGGGAAAATTTCTAGCCCTACAATAATCACGGGAGTAAAGAATAGGGGAAGAAGATGGAACGAGGAGGGTCTCAGAGAGTTCTGAGTCCCATTGGATATTCCAATTTGGCTTACTGCAGTGTTTCCCAAGCTCTAGTCATTTGTGCACCACCCTCATGGCTTTTATCATATATTTGTACCAGCTGCAGTCTTATACAGTTGATATTTTTTCTTAAAATTATTTCTTTAATGTATTTTGAAATGAAAACATTAATAGCCTAATTAAAAACTAGCAATGTTACCACGTATTTAAGGAAATACATAAGCACTAAGATTAATAATCTTGTCACTGTAGTATCTAAAATCCATCTTGTATATTTTTAATAACACACTTATCTTGGGAAAACATCATTAAAAGCACGGACTCTGGAGTTAGACATGATGAGGTTCAACTCCCAATTCCGCTGCTCCAGAGGATGTGCCTTCTGTAATTTGCGGCAAGTCCTTCCCACTATGTGTGGCCCATGGAAGGCACTTGCAATATACACCATGGAATACTATGCAGCCATGAAAAAGGATGAGTTCATGTCCTTTGTAGGGACGTGGATGCAGCTGGAAACCATCTTTCTCAGCAAACTATCGCAAGAACAGAAAACCAAATACCGCATGTTCTCACTCATAGGTGGGAATTGAACAATAAGATCACTTGGACACAGGAAGGGGAGCATCACACACCGGGTCCTATTGTGGGGAGCGGGTAAGGAGGAAGGATAGCATTAGGAGATATACCTAATGTAAATGACGAGTTAATGGGTACAGCACACCAACAAGGCACATGTATACATATGTAACAAACCTGCACGTTGTGCACATGTACCCTACAACTTAAAGTATAATAAAAATATATATATATTACATTGCAGAGCTCCACAAGCCACACACCACTGGTGGTTTCTTTATTGGCATAAAGACACTTGATCCTGGTGTCTTTATGCCAATAACTCTTACATAAATCCTACAAGTGAAAATCTAGAGAAAATCATCTCATTGGAAATTATCAGAATCCCAGGACCAACTCAGCCATTGGAGAGCTCTAGGCTAATATGTGGCAGAGCATGCTGTGCAAAGATGATTGTCCAGTTGGTCAAATATTGTTGCCACTAGCTAACAACTTACCAGTAATCTTGAAGAAGTGGGCAGAGGCTAAGATATTTTAATAAATTTTAATTTAAATAACTATCCATCTGTCCATCTACCTACTCATTACCTATCAACCCACCTACCCATCCACCAATCCACCCACTTATTCATACTCCCACCTACCCATCCATTGATCCACCAATCTACACACCCACTCATCTACTCATCCATCAATCCATGCAGCTATCCATCCACCCATCTATTCATCTACTCATGTACTCATCTACCCATCCATCCACCCATCCATCTACCTACCTACCTGCCAGCCACCTACCTACCTATCCACCCACCCACTCATCTGCCCACCTACCTGTCCACCCACCTACCCACCTATCCAACTATCCATCCACCCACCCACCTACCTATCCACCCACCCACCCATTCATCCACCCACCTAACCGTCCTACCTATCCACCTACCCATCTACCTATCCACCCACCCACTCATCCATCCATCTACCCATGCACTCATCCACCCATCTACCCATCCACCAACTCACTCATCCACCCATCCACCTAGTCATCCAACCATCTACCCACTGACCCACCCATTCATCCATCCACCTACCCATCCATTCAACAAATATTTAAGTAACTCTATTTCCTGGCACTGTTCTAGAGGCTGTCTAGTTACACAGTATTCAGTAAAGTAAAACATAGAGTTTTCACCCTTATTTTGCTTACAAGAGAGTGGGAGATGCAAGACAGACATGCATGGGATCCAGTTTTTATACTCTCCAGATGTGTTCGGCACCACCTAACCCTTTCCTCAAAGGAAATTCTGGCAAAGGAAGTTCCCCCACAGTGCCTCCTATCTTAACATAACCGAGCTGTTACTCAGGGCTGAGCTTTGGCATAATCTTCATCATGCCTGCTGTGACATCATAACCCAAGTACAATCCAACCAGGCTCAGGAAGTTTATGGTTCCTCCCACTGCTTCCAGGTTCAGAAGAAGCATCACACCATGGGGGCACGGGATCTATCTTGTCCAGGTGCTACCCTAAGAGGCCAGAAAACACATCCTGTAAATGTAGATGAGTTAATTCTCTCACTGAGTGAATGTGTCCTATGAGATAATAGGAGGAGGTAAGACCTTTGCAGACATATCCTTCTCTCTTCCAACAAACCACTGCAAGGGACAGTCATCCTATATAGCCTGCCTAAAAAGCATCCCCTATAATGGAGCAACTTACCATTGTTCCTTTTAAAGCTGTGGTCAGCTCAGTAACATACCACCTTATACATGCTTGCTTTCTTTCCTTGTCTGACTTCCCTTCTTCCTTCACTCTTGCTGCTCTGGCATTACACCTCTTTATAAAGCCTTAGTATGTAAGTTTTGTCTCATGATCTGTTTTTAGGGAAACTTGAGGTTAAAAAATGAATCAAACAATCCTGCAAATAAGTATTTACAAGATGCTATGAAAGGTTTCAATGGGGGAAGAGTTTGACCAGGTCTGAAGACATAAGGAAGGCTTTATTTGCAGAAGTGATGACTGAGCTGAGAGAAAGAGCCAAAGTTAGTTTGGGGAAGAAGCAGGAGGGGGAATTCTAGGCAGTTAGAAAAGTATGTTCAAAGGCCCTGTGGTAGAGATAAGGTAGGAGAAGGGAAGAGTTGAGTAACTAATGGAAAGGCAGTGTTGGCAGGAGGTTGGGCATGAATTCTAAGGAGCGAAGACAGAGAGGACTGCTCAGAAAGGTTCCACTAATGAATTGCTAATGACTCCTGAGCCTCCTTCTTCACTCAACAACTCCGTCATGCTGCTTGAACAGAGGTCTCAGGCAGTCTGTGATTAATGGAGTGTTCAGATGATTCAGGATAAATGTTTCCCATAACAGTTCATTCACATAGGTTTTTTGGACTGGGAAATGCAGATAGTCCAGTATCTTCCATAGGGAGATGTTCCATAGGTGAAAAAATTAGAAAAATCCAGATGAACACAAGGGGATGCCATTTGGAATTAAATGGATTAAAATCTGACTGCATAGGTCACATGAATTTATATGCATAGTAGCATCTGATGTGGGTGCCGAGAAGATGCTGACAGACCTGAACGAGGATGCAAAAAATGCCATTTGCACTTTAATTATGGACAATTAGAGACTCGGCAAAGTTCTCATGCTCTGTAAGCAGAAAGGCCATTCGGATGGGAGGACAACACACCAATACACTCAGGATTTGGAAAAGGGTGAGGGAGGTGGCTCTGCACCCTCCCACAACCTTGCTTCAGTGAAAGTCCCTCAGCTTTGATCCATTTTATATGCTGGGCATCCACATACATTTCACTCAAAAAAAAAAGAATTACATCAGCTTGTTGAAAAGACCCTGGCCCTAGAAATGTCCGAAACCTCTTCTAGCTCTAAATGCTTACTTAAGATACAAGTTTGCTTGCCCACCTTCCCCCAATATCTGATTTATACTATTGATTATTTTTTGATAATTCCTCGCTGTATTTCTTTCGTTACAGACAACGCGAATGTAAATGTCAGTGTAATCTACTTTAGTTTTCCTCAAATTTCATGAATTGCAATAGATCCAGCTGTTGAGAATATTAGAGACTATCAAAGAGATCTAAGGCAGAGATCCAGGATAAACCTTCCACACCAGAGGAATCTAGTGTACGTTCATGAATTTTCCCCAGAACAAAACAAATGAAACCACAATGAACAGGGACTTCAGTACAGAGATTTGGTAGGTTTATACAGACTTGAAACTCAAATATATTCTCATGTAGGCATAAGAACAACGACCAGGAGGAACTGGTGAGGCACCAACTGAAGTGGGAAATCCTTAACTCCAATGTTACTGCTTTCCCTATGTGGGAATAACAGCCACATTTTTATATTGTTCAAGAGATGTTAGAATTCAAATTTAATGATATATATTCTAACATCTTGAAAATCAGCAAATGATTGACTATAAACCAAAAAAAAAAAAAAAGTAAAGTAAAGTAAATGTACAGGCATTAAACTACATGAGAACCAGGCAAACGGGTTCACACATTGGATTGGATGATCTCCTAGTTGAATGAGATTTAATAGAAACGTTTATGGGAATGAGGCTTATTTTGCTCTTGGATGGGTTGCCTTGGGAAAATGTGAAAACCATTTCTCTTCCATCTTTAAAGTTGAAATCAATATTTTGTTTTCCTTGGCATAATTCATTTATCACCTGCAACCCAGGAGGCACATTGTTAGTGCCTAATCGGCCTAGAGATTTGATGATTCTTCATGGAGTTCTTGAAGCTACCGAGAAGAACTATGTCAGATAAAGTACAGGTGTGTGCCACATTATCTGCCACATAGTCACACAAAACCCATCTTCATATCGCAGAGCTGGCATGTGGTTAAGTTCCAGTTTTTCTTTTAATTATACCATCAATCCTATCCTGTAGCTACAAATTCAGGATGCTTTCAGACTCAAGTCTAAACCAAAGCACCTTGCCCTAGACAACAGAATACAATTAAATAATCCATGCAGCCACACTGAGCTGTTTACCTTCTACTTAACTGTAGAGGTCCAAGCTCCAACATCTCCACTCTGTTCTGTGCCCCAGGCAGGAGGATGACCTGGACCAACAACAGCTATGGGCGTCCTGGTGGGTTTGGACAATGGAGAGCACCAGCAGAGATGGAGGTGCTTCCTGGTCGGTTTGGATAAACTATTAGGTTGGTGCAAAAGTAACTGTGGTTTTTGCTGTTACTTTCAATGGCAAAAAATGTATTTCTTTACAATGGGTTTCCTTTCCTCTGGCATCCTGGGGGATTTGGCTGATGGAGAACACCAGCAGAGATGCAGAAAGGAAAGAGGGTGACATTGGAATATTTACTCCTCAGATTCTCTCCCTGCAGGGGAGCTATGAGCTGGCTGTGACCCTCAGTTAAATCCCACAGTTCTCTCTACCTGAAGGTCCCTTAACTGCTCTCTGTCTTACCCCTTCAAGCCTTGAGGTGGTAACTGCCTGTGCAGTAATTAGCCCTACGGTACAGAGTTAGCCCTTGTGATTTCCCCATTCCCTGACCATGTTTTGCAAATAGCCCCTCACTTACAAGTTACCTAATTTGAGTATGCTGCCTATGCCCTGCTAGGACCTCCACTAATCTACACACAAAACCTCTCACTGCTTACTGGGAGAAACAAAAGTCACCCTCACACCTCCGTGAACCTCCAACCAGACTGCAAAGCCAGTTGTGAATATGTCATTAAGGGCAACCCAATGCTTGTCCCAAATCATTGTCATGACCTGAGTTCTCATGGGTTTCAAATCAGAAGCATGGCTTCTGTGGCGTCTACATCGTCTGGTGAAATGAATGCCACATTGTGGATGCAGAGAAAGTTCTCCCTGCTACAGAGATTAGAGCTCTTGGAAAATGACCACTGTTTGCAGTTCAGTATCCCTTTCTGTTATGGTCTGAATGCTTATGTCCCCCCAAAATTAATATGTTGAAATCCTAACACCCAAGGTGATGGTGTTAGGAGGTGAGAGCCTTCAGAAGTGATTATGTCACAGGGATGGAACCCTCATGCTTGGAATTAGTGCTCTTATAAAAGAGGTCCCAGAGAGCTCCTTTTCTCCTTCCACCATGTGAAGACAAAGGAAAAGGTGCCATCCATGAACCAGAACGTGGGCCCTCACCAGACACTGAATCGATCTTGGACACTGCCTTGATCTTGGACTTCCCAGTCCTCAGAACTGTGAGAAATACATCTCCGTTGTTTATAAACTACACATTGATGCTATTTTGTTACAGTATCCCAAACGGATTAAGACACTTTCCTCATAATGAAATGGTGAGAATGACCAAGCTCCCTCCCTATACTATTTATGGTACTGTGTAAATCAATTTGATCTAAGAGCCCCAGGAACTCTTCTTCTGTTTATATCAAAGATTTTTCACCAAGCTTGAACATAATCTGGACCTGTAAGGAAGCAAAGAGTTGACTTGGAGCATCCAGGATTTCTGTCTGTCCATTCTATTTTAGAAAATTGAATTCTCCAGCTAAGTCCTCACGGCAACAGTTAGATGCACAAAGATGTCCTTTGTTCCCTCTCACATTTCTGTATCCCTGTTCCACTTGGCATAATAATCATCCTTAAACACATTTATTTTTTTTTTCCCTCTCTTTCTAAATTCCTCTTCAAAAACCTTTGATAAAAGCACTTACCATCAAGCTCTTCTGGTAGGACTCCAAAATTCATGGCGGGCAATCTATCTTAATGAGCTTGCCTTTCTACACAGAAATTCCCCTATTCAGATATTTATTTCAAGACAAGATGTGGATTCAGGCTCTAAGATATATGTGCAACAATGTTCAGCAGTTTGCAAAAAGAAAGCAACACAAATGCTTTCCCATAGAATATTGCTTAAAACGTGAAATACTGAGCAGTCAATAAATAAAAATAATGGTGTAAGGAATATTTAATGATGTGGAATATTTAATTTTTAAAACACTTAACATTTCAAAGCAGATTATAGTCTAAGGTACAGAAAGGTACTTCAAGAAGGATGGACAGAACTCACCTATTTGGAACTCATTTAAGATCAATGTATGGTTGTAGAAAAGGGGGAAAAAATATCGCCCATCCTTTCTTCCTGTCTCACAGCTCATGAGAGGAGTCTGAAGCTGGGGCTTTTGGTTCCTGCATCGATGGATGTCACTTTTGCTGTGGGCCAGTTGATCTGTTCATAACACTGAAGAAGAGTGGAAACTGATCACTCAATTCGTAGATATGTTTGCATTTCTCATTGTACACTTGGTCTTTTGCTAGGCCCTGAAATATAGTGGAGAAGAAAATAGCCCTGTCCAGGACGTATTTGTGGTGCAGAGCAGGGCTCACCAAACTACTGTCCATGGGCCATCTCCAGCGTGTCACCTGGTTTTTTCAAATAAAGTTTTATTGGAACACAGCCACACACATTCATTGCCATATTATCTATGGCTGTTTTCCCACTGCAGAGCAGAGTTGAGCAACTGCAATGGAGACTGTAGGACCTACGCAGCCAGAAATATCTATTCTCTGAAACTTGGCAAGGTTGTGTAGAAATATACCTGTTATAGAAATCTGCTGTTAAAATTGTGGTACTGGGACCATAGTATCACTTGGAGAAATCTGAAACTTTCAGTTTGCTCAAGACCTAGTGCCCAGGTGTGGTGGCTAATGCCTGTAATCCCAGCACATTGAGAAGCCAAGGCAGGGAGATCACCCAAGTCCAGGAGTTCGAGATCAGCCTGGCCAATATGGTGAAACCCAATCTCTACTAAAAATACAAATATTAGCCAGGCATGTTGGTACGTGCCTACAATCCCAGCTACTCAGGAGGCTGAGGCATGAGAATTGCTTAAATCCAGGAGACAGAGGTTGCAGTGAGCCGAGATTGCACCACTGTATTTCAACCTGGGTGACAGAGCGAGACTCTGCCTCAAAAACAAAAACAAAAAACCCAAGGAACTGGCATCTGCGTTAGCAATACACCCATTACAGTTGGAAAAACAGTAACAGAGAGAGTTAAATGAGACCCCATAGCTCCACTCCCATCCTGTATCATTTAACTCTTTGTACAGACATGATCCCTGAGTTAGGAAAGGACTCCTCAAGTGGTGCTTTCAGAGAAAACTTCCCATATGTGCCAACATTCCCCAGCAGCAAAGTGCTTCCAATAAGGCATCCAAGTCAAGCGCTGAATCTCCCACCCTGCAAGACCTGCTTCACTAAATAAGGATTAATATACACCATCTTCCCAGACTTACCTATCCTATATTAATTACAAGCACAGTATTTAACTTAAACGAACCATTCGGCCATAGGAGCGGCAATATCCAAGCCATCAATTTTACAGCCCTGCTCGGGAAAATGCAACGATACATCATCCCACCCGAAATACAAAGGTCAAATGATATTAATTAATGCAGCGACACAACTCGCTGCAGCTAAATGGGTAATCTTGATTATGGCTCCTTGATGGAGAACTAATGCCTCATTAATCTTAAACATATCAACCTGAGAACATCAGAGAAGTCAAATAGAATAATGGCCAACATTTCAATGAACACAGACTCAGGCTTGCTGGGTAAGAAGGCGAATTCTACAGACACGGCTGTGTTTTCTGCCTCCTTCACCAGATGTGTTTACTGAGAGCTTCAAACAAAACAGGCTTGAAAGTCTCTGTCTCTCTCTGTGTCTCTCTCTCTGTCTCTCTCTTTCTCTCTCTCTCTCTCTCTCTCTCTCACACACACACACACACACACAAACATACACACAGCATTATCAAATAGGCAGGCAAACAGGCACATTCCTTCTTGTGGTTTTCACATACATGATACAAAAGAAAGAGAAATTGATGGGTTTATATGGCTCAGAGCCCAGTGAGTAACTGTTACTCTGAGGTCCCTGCATCCACTTACTGCTACTTATTTATCATGTGTAAGTGGACAGAAGACAGAAGGTCACTGGTTCAACCTTGCAGGCATGGCATGTTCCATATCTGTTTCAGTTTTAGACAGGACGGTCTTTTTTTTTTTTTTAGACAGAGTTTTGCTCTGTTGCCCAGGCTGGAGTGCAGTGGTGCGATCTCGGCTCACTGTAAACTCCACCTCCTGGGTTCAAGCCATTCTCCTGCCTCAGCCTCCCGAGTAGCTGGGACTACAGGCGTCTGCCACCACGCCCAGATAATTTTTTGTATTTTTTAGTAGAGACGGGGTTTCACCATGTTAGCCAGGATGGTCTTGATCTCCTGACCTCATGATCTGCCTATCTCGGCCTCCCAAAGAGCTGGGATTACAGGTATGAGCCATCGTGCCTGGCTAGACAGGACGGTCCTTATGGGTTTGAGAGGGTCTGTGGGTAAGCAAAGAGGAAGATCAGGCTCCAGCCCAGTGTCCCCCAGCCTGGAGCTGCCACATCCTACTATTGACTCAAGTTGGCAGATGTCTGCCACTATCATGCAAATCTTTTCTCTCTCTCTCTCTTTTTTTTTTTTTTTTTTTTTTGAGACAGAGTCCTACTCTGTCGCCCAGGCTGGAGAGCAGTGGCATGATCTTGGCTCACTGCAACCTCCTCCACCTCCCAGGTTCAAGCAATTCTCCTGTATCAGCCTCCTGAATAGCTGGGATTATAGGCGCCAGCCACCATGCCCAGCTAATTTTTATATTTTAAGCAAAGATAAGGTTTCACCATGTTGGCCAGGCCAGTCTTGAACTCCTGACCTCAGGTGATCCACCCACCTCGGTCTCCCAAAGTGCTAGGATTACAGACGTGAGCCACCACGCCTGGCCACAAATCTTAATAGTGTCTCCTGTCAGAAAATTTTAGTTTCTCATTGGATTCCTAGAGAGGCAACCACAAACTCCCCAACACACACATAAGCACACACACACACACGCACACACACACACACATGAAGGCTCGGTGACTCATACCAGTTGCAGGAAGATTCTCTAAAAGCCTGCAAGATCTAGGTTGGGGGTTCCTGTCGAAAGGAATTCAGTCTTACGCATTTTCATTTTACACAGTACTGAGTAACGGCTAAGAAAGGGTTACCCACTGGTCTCACTTTAATGAATAGATAAAATTTGAGTCAATTACTGAAGTAGCTTTTGTTGAAGAGAGTTGCCTAAGCAATGTTAACCTTTTTTTTTTCCTATCTATTGCAATCCACACTGCAGCTGCATCATTCTCACATAAACAATCTTCTAAAGAACTTGAAAACTCTTTGTTCTTTGAAGAAGGAAGTTATTTTCCTCATTTTTTTTTTTTTTTTACTTCTTTTCTCTCCTTTTTTTTTTTTCTTTAAGGATGTTTGATATTTTGTGTCAAGGTAAATGTAGTCTAATTCAATTCCTAAAGATCACAATTTGGTGAAGGATTTTTACAGTTCACCTCTCCTTACATTAAAGCTCAACCCACAACTTTGTGTATAATGTATAATTGCATTTTTACAAATCTCTGTATTTTTTCCTATCTGATTCACTCTAGCCTGTGTGTGCATAGCAATTCAAGTTAACAAGTGTCCAAATTGTTAAAAACTGTGATGGTAAAAACGATTACTTTTAAATGCCTTCCATTGCTTAGGTGCTAGAGAATCAGATACACCGTATCCAGTTTGCCAGCCCTGCACCCAGGTATGTGCTAAGGCTCAAGGAGGTTAGAAGCCTTATCAACCCCAGGCAACACCGTTGGTTATTGGCAGGTCTGGCATTTTCCTGGGTCTGTTTAGCTCCTAACGCAGGCTCAACTCACAGATCAAACCTCCCCACAAAAGTTACAGAACTTCCAAAAAAAGAAAAAAAAAAACTATCAAATAATTTCCCAAACCAAATGATATATTTTGGATGAGGACAGAGTTTCTCCTTGTGCAATGGCTCCACTGCGATCACTGAGTACAGATCTCCCAGCTTCTATCCAGCCACGATGCATGTTCCTTATCAATAAATAATACTTCAGTAAAGGTCTCCAGAGATATTAATCCAAACAAACTAGAGGCTAATTGCCATTTCCCAGCACAAAGCTGCAATGATGATGATTCTTTAATTCCTTCTACGTGCTCACAGCCCACGGCGCTCTGCTCTGCTCACTGACTGTGAGTTGTAGCTACCCATTTGCAAGGGAAAGGAAGGGAAGGGGTGCAATCAGACCTGGGAGACTTATATTAAAATCATGGGCTTCCACTTCCCGCCTGTGTGGTCTTGTGCTAGAGCTTTAGTGCTCCTCTGCAAATGGGGAATATGAAAATCAACCTAGTGGGATTGCCATGAGGGTCAACTGAATACAATGCATTGTATGTAATCCTACAGTCATCCCCCAAACAGTCCAACTTTAATAACAGAGGCAAGGGGAGCCAAGAACACAAAGAATGCTTTCAAAATAAACTCAGTTTGTTTGTTTCATGAGAAGTTTTCATTAAAAAAATTTTTTTATTTCATGAGAATCTTGACGGAAGGCATAACCAAATTTACTCCTTTATTATTATTATTAATATTATTGACAGAGTCTTGCTCTTGGGGCCCAGGCTGGAGTTCAGTGGTGTGACCTCAGTTCACTGCAACCTCTGCCTCCCAGGTTCAAGCAATTCTCCTGCCTCAGCCTCCCAAGTAGCTGGGACTACAGACATGCACCACCACACCCAGCTAATTTTTGTATTTTTAGTAGAGATGGATTTTCCTCATGTTGGCCAGGCTGGTCTCGAACTCCTGACCTCCAGTGATTTGCCCCCGCCTCAGCTTCCTGAAGTGTTGGGATTACACGTGTGAGCCACCACGCCCGGCCCGAATTCACTACCTCTTTACAAGCCTCCCTCCCACCTACTTTCCCCATACACTGCAACTGTTTTTCCAGGCCTCTCTGAAAAAGCTGCAGTCCATGGGCTTGTCCTTCTTCTTGTCCTGTTTCTGCAGCCCACAGAACCAGTCAGGCTGTAGCCGAAATCCCTTGGGAGGGCAGAGAAAAGAAAGAAATGGAATAGGTCAAGCCAGAATGTAGGTATTAAGTATAGAGGCTGGGGATCCTCGAATGTGAGTAAGTTTGATCATAGCACATACTTGCAATGCTCTGTCCAGGGCTCAGCCTATGGTATGGAATGTTGTTACAGTTCATTACCCAAGGCCAGCTGATTCTTTCCATTATGGCCAGTAGAAATCTTCATACATGCTTTTATGGGCTGGGTGCAGTGGGCTCATGCCTGTAACCCCAGGAATTTGGGAGGCCAAAGTGGGAGGATCACTTGAAGAGCCCAGGAGTTCCAAAGCAGCCTGAGCCACATAGCGAGACCCTATCTCTACAAAAAAGTTAAAAAATTACCCAGGTACGGTGGCACATGCCTACACTCCCAGCTACTCCAGAGGCTGACGTGGAAGGACTGCTTGAACCTAGGAGTTTGAGGCTGCAGTGAACAATGATAGCGCCACTCCAGCCTGGGCAACAAGGGAGACCCAGTCACTAACTAACAAAGAAAAAGGCTGGTGTGAGGACATTCTCCAAGGAAGGTAACACAAAATCTCACTGGCTTCCTCTGGATTTAGCCTCAGACCATCCTGGTGGTTGCTCCTGTTATAAAACAGGGGTGGCGTGTGGCTGTGTGCACGTGTGTGTGTGTATATGTGTGTGTGTTGGGGGCTGTTACTAGTCCCTCATTTCTCATAAAGAGTTCTGTGGGTGTCAGCCTCTACCTGGATGACTTAGCACAGCATCATTCTCATGACCAAGATAAGCTACAGAGCCCAGAAGCGAGACAAATGAGTGAGATCATCTTCCCTACCCCCAGAGAAATTTAAGGTCAACTCTGGAAGCCACCACCCTTTATTGATCGGAGGCGGAGAAGGGCAGAAAAGCATGGCAGAGGTCTTCTGCCCCCACCCACATCACCAGCACCCATTCTAGGTCGGTGAGCCCTTGCTGAATCCACAGCCCACAGTCTGAAGTTCTTGCCCCTAAATCCTATCTCTTGTAGCAACTAACTTTGAGTACAACATTAAAAATTTCCTCCATTGCCTGTGACATTCCACATTCAACATTGTTGAGCATCTTTTCATGTTAAGTTCTTCCTGCGTATTTTCTCATTTTATAGGGAAACCCTCTGTAATTAATTTTTTTTTCTTTTTTTTTTTTTTGAGATGGAGTCTCGCTGTCACCCAAGCTGGAGTGCAATGGCACCATTTTGGCTCACTGTAAACTCCGCCTCCCAGGTTCACGCCATTCTCCTGCCTTAGCCTCCCGAGTAGCTGGGACTACAGGCACCTGCCACCACGCCCGGCTAATATTTTGTATTTTTTTTTTTTTTTAGTAGAGACGGGATTTCACCGTGTTAGCCAGGATGGTTTCCATCTCCTGACCTTGTGATCCACCTCCCTCAGCCTCCCAAAGTGCTGGCATTACAGGCATGAGCCACCGCACCCAGCCTGTAATTAAGTTTTTATCTTACCATTTAAAGAAAAGCAATTTGAAATCCAGAGAGGGTAAGCAACTCACCTAAGGTCACACAGCAGATGCAGGGCAAAGGGAAGGTTTGGAGCACGCCCACCTAAAGCCACAGCAATGTTCTCTATATTGCACTACATATAATTTCCTACCTGCCAAAGAGCTGTGTTTCCTACTCTCTGAGTCTCAGTTAACTATGACTATGCATTTAGGCTGAATGTTACATTAAAAAAAAAAAAAAACTTGAGACAGGGCAGGGAAAAGAAATCTCTCTGAATCACTCGGATTACTGATCCACAAGGATGTCACCATGACAGGCACTTCCTGGGAAGAAACCCCTGGCCTTGAATTCCTCCAGCTCACTCACTATCAGGCAGGTCTTGGATGTGCTCACAGGATACCAGGCTGTCTGTGTCACAGTACTCAGTCATTCATCCCAGTGGAAGCTTGTGCCACCAAGCAGTGTGGCAGGAAGGGGGTAACAGCAGATGGCTCTGATCAAAATGTCACCTTCCTTCCTCTGGGAACTTAGATGAAGTAGTGGTAACCAGACCTAGGACAGGAATTCATCCCAATCAGAGAGCACCTGTCTCCCAAAAGTAAATAAAATTATATTAAAGACAGAAATATTAGAGGCTCTGATAATGTAATCATAAAGTAATCACTTTGAAATAGGATAATGGCTGTGTCCAACTCCTTATTGCATTTATTTTGAATATCACATTCTTTCAACTCTCATTATTTTAATTATGTTCAATTACAGACATTTGCATATGCTTTATCATGGATATTAGTGAGGGGGAAAAGACTTCCCTGAGTTAAATGATGAACAGATATTTCGTATTATATTACACTTGCACCTCCTGAAAATCTGATTTAGTTACAGCCCAAAGAGAAGTCCCAAGATAGAACGCAAATTCAATCAGGTCTGAATTTTCTGCCGTGATGCAGGGAGCACATGTATGTAGAGACAGTCACTCAGAAATCAAACTAGAGTTGGTGAAGGACTGTGGGCTAGAGCCAGGCAGAGATTTGCAAATTGCCTCTGGCTGTGTGGCCTCAGGAAAATCAAGCAACCTCTCTGATCTTCACTCTCTGCATCTAGAAAACTTCTAATACAGTTCCCATGCCACCATGTAACTTCAGGGATTATATAAAATGCTACTGAAAAGTGCCTAGCTGGGTGTCAGGGATACAGTAAGGGTTAAAAAATTAGCTATAGTTTTCAGTAAATGGTGCTGTTACAATTGGACATTTATAATCCAAAACCAAAAAAGATAAACCTCAAACTAAACACTACTCAAAAAAAGGAAAGCTGGAGATAGGGTCTTGCTATGTTGCCTGGGTTGCAGTGTGGTGTCTACTCACAGGAATGATGATAGTGCACTACAGCCTCGAACTCCTGGCCTCGAGTGATCCTCCTGCCTCAGCCTCCCAAGTAGCTAGAAAAACAGTCACATGCCCACATGCCCCTGTGCCTGACTTACGACTCTTATAACTTAGATCACAACCTTAAGTGTAAAATGTAAAACTATAAAATGTTTTGAAAACTATAAAAGAAATGATGGATCTAGGGCTAGGCAAAGAGCTTTCAGGCCAAAATAGGGTCCGTTTTTAAAAATTCATAAATTGGACCTCATCTCATCACAACTAAAAACCTTTGCTCTGCAGAATATCCTGGAAAGAGGATAAGGAGACAAGCTACAGCTGGGGGAAAATATTTGTAAACCACATACCCCACAAAAACGAATGAATAACATCCAGGATATATAAATAACTTTCAAAACTCAGTAATAAACCAAAAAAAAACCAAACAAACAAATAAAAAAAACCCAATCCAATTTGACTGGGAGGGGAGGCAAAATATGTGAACAAACAGTTCAACAAAAAGTAGATGCAGGTAGTAAATGAGAACATAAGAAGGTATTCAACATCATTAGCCATCGGGAATGAACTGTAAATTCAAAAGGCAATATTACTATAACCTGTAAGAATAGCAAAAAATTAACAACAATAATGACAATCCCAAGAGCGGGTGAGGATGCAAATAAATTGGATTGTTCATACATTGCTGGTAGGAATGTAAAATGGCATAGCTACTCTAGGAAACAGTATAGCAGTGACTCATAAAGTAAACATCCAATTACCACATGATTCGGCAGTTGTACGCTTGGGCGTCTATCCCAAAGAAAGGAAAACTTTATGTTCACACAAAACCCTGTACACTAATGTTTATAGCAACTTCACCCATAGTACCCCAAAACATCCCAGATACCCTTCAACAAGTGAATGCTGCAACTGTGTATATTCATACCACAGGTTACTATTCAGCAATGAAAGGGAGTAAAATATTGATATATACAACTTGGGTGAATCTTCAGGGAATTACGCTAAGTGAAAAAAAGTCCAATCTAAAAGACCGCCTACTATGTGATTCTATGTATATAACATTTTAGAAATGACATTTTAGATACAGCCAATGAATCAGTGGTAACACAGGTTAGTAACGGGAGGCAGGGGTGAGAGGGAGGTGAATGTGGGTATGAAAGGGACACGTACGGTAATGGAATGATTCGATATCTTAAGATATTGTACTATAATTTTGCAAAATGTTGACACTGGAAGAAACTGGGTAAAGTGTACATGGTTTCTGATTAGAACCGCATGTGAGTGCACAATTGTCTCAATAAAAATTTCAACAGGCTGGGCACAATGGCTCACGCCTGTAATCCCAGCACTTTGGGAGGCTGGGGCGGGTAGATCACCTGAGGTCAGGAGTTTGAGAACGGCCTGAGCAACCTGGTGAAACCCCATCTCTACTAAAAATACAAAAATTAGCCGGGTGTGGTGGTGCACGTCTGTAACCCAGCTACTCGGGGGGCTGAGACAGGAGAATTGCTTGAACCCAGGAGGCAGAGGTTGCAGTGAGCCAAGATAGCATGATTACACTCCAGTCTGGGTGACAAGAGCGAGACTCTGTCAAAAAAAAAAAAAAAAAAACAATGGAAAATAAAGAGGATTTTCTGGTACCCAAAAAAGTGCTATTGTTTCTAGGAAAGAAAAGTCTCTCTAGATGGTATATGGGTGGATAGGAATAGACTCCTAAGTCCATATGAAAAGTAGCACAGGTTTGCCTTGGCCTCATTCTTCTCAGATGTGAGCGTGATGGCCAAGCCATTCTTGCTTGGTTTGAAGAGCACCTGGCCTTTCCGTGTGCCCCCAGAGGCAGCCAGATGTTTTATTTTCTCCATCACACCACTGCAGGTCGCTGACGAAGCACTGGATTCTTGTCTTCGGGGGCAGCTCGCCTCCAGGTACTATGCGTGTGCAACTGCCTAGAAGTCACAAACAGCTTCCCAACTGGCAAGACGGAGGGAGAGTTACTACTGGGAATGTCCCAGAAAAGGCAGGTAGGCAGGTACTCCCCCTCCCTCGGGGGCTGCTGGGGCAGTCCTGGCTTCCGGCCTTGGAGCTGACTGCCTGGGTTTGAGCTTTCCCTCTGCTATTAGATGGCTGCAAAAGTAATTGTGGTTTTTGCCTTTACGTGTGCAAAAGCTGCAATTACTTTTGCAGCAAACTAATACCAGCTTCTGTGGCTTTGGGAACATCACTTAACTCCTCTGTGCCTCCTTTCTTCATCTGTAAAATGGGAATCATAGTAGCAACTATTATACCTTACAGGATTGTGGAGAGAAGGGACTGAATGAATACAGTCCTGCACTGCATAATGAATTTTTCGCCAAGGATGGATGGCATCCATGACAATGGCCCCATAAGATTATAATGGGGTTGCCCTATACGGGTGTACCATTTTTATTCTCTCTTTTTACTGTACCTTTTCTATGTTTAGGTGTGTTCTGATTCACCAGTGTGACCACCGTGTTCCAACTGCCTACAGTACTCAGTACAGAAAAACACCATATAAGTTTGTAGCCCAGGAGCAACAGGCCAGAACATACCGCCCAGGTGTGTAGGAGGCGACACCATCTAGGTTTGTGTTAAGTGCCCTCTGCGATGTTCCCACAATGACAAAATTCCCTAACGATGCACTTCTCAGAATGTGTCCCCATTGTTAAGAGAGCTATGCCTGTACAGGTAAAGCACTTAGCCCTGTGCAGGCCCATAGTAAGATAATACCAGAATGTGCAGTTATTATTCTCTCATAAGATTGTTCAAAGGGTTAGGTAAGTAATTCCTGCCAATGAAACCTTCTGCATAGCAGCTGCCACACAGAGAATGCTCAGGACATGACAGTTCACTGGGATAACTATGGCTGGATAATAATTTGGTAAATTAACTGATGGGTTCGTTCCTCTTCTCCCTGCAGTTTTCCTTCTTTGCTTCCTCTATTCAATTAGCTTATTGCTTTGGAAAAGTTGGTTACTGCAAAGATTTTCTCACCTGTCCTTTGTCTCTAAAAGTATAAGCTCCAATATGGAGAGAGGTAACGTGTATTTAGGCAACAGAAAAGAAATAGGGACTTTTACTGCTCCTGGTTCCATGAGGAGGAAGAGGAGAAGAAGAAGGGGGAGGGGAAGGAGAGGAGGAGGAGTGGGAGGGAGGAGAAGTGGGAAGGAGGAGGAGGAGGGGGAGGAGGAAGAGGAGGAAGAAGAAGGAAGGAAAGGAAGAAAAGGAAGAAGGAGAAGAAGAGGAGGAGGAGGGGGAGGAGGAAGAAGAAGGAAGAAGAGGAGGAAGAAGAGGAAGGGGAGGAGGATGAGCAGGAAGGAGAGGAGGAAGAGGAGAAGGGGGAGGAGGAGAGGGAGGAAAAGGGGAGGAGGAGGGGTAGGGAGAGGAGGGGGAGGAGGAAGAGGAGAAAGGGGAGGAGAGGGAGGAGGAAGAGGAGGAGGGGGAGGAGGAAGAGGAAGAGGGGGAGGAGGAAGAGGAGGAGGGGGAGGAGGAAGAGGAGGAGGGGGAGGAGGAAGAGGGGGAGGGGGAGGAAGAGAATGTATTCATGTACTCGCCCATTCATTCACTCATGATTCATTAAAGCATTCATCTGCCTCCTCTTGAGGAGGAGGGGAGGGGGAAGGGGAGGGGAAGGGGAAGGGGAGGGGAGGGGTGGGGGAGGCGGGGGGAAGGGGAGGGAGGAAGGGAGGAAGGAAGGAAGGAAGGGAGGAAGGGAGGGAGGGAGGGAAGAACGCTTGAACAGCCAGACCTGACACCCCCCACAGCCTGGCCCTGTTAAGAATCACTGTTCAGAATACTCATGACTCCAGGACTGGAAGACACAATCAAATCCAATCTAATTCCAACTCGATGCTCTCTTGGGTGTGGGGCAGCCCCAAGCAGGATGGAGGTTGAGTTACAGAATAACAATGAGGGTCAGATATGAAGTTGGTTTCCAAAACCAAGGACCACGCTTCCTGAACACCTGAGCTTATGGAGCCATCCTCCTGCCCAGGGTGCTAGCATTTCCTGCACCACAGAGTGCTCATCCCCGAACTGGGCTGTGGGACTTTCCCCCACCTATCCCACCATACCCCTCTCTTCACTAGAAGGGTCCATGAGTCAGTGCCAGGACCCCAGCCCTTATCTCCTTCCTTTCACACACTCCTTGGGAAACCGATAAAGCACTATTCAGTGACAAAACTAGATTTGTCCGCGGAGAAGCTCCACGTCTAAGTGGATGTACAGGAGCTGTCAGGGAATATTTTTTCTCCCCACCCACTAAGCTTTTAAAACGACTGAAGTGCCACCCTCCCTAATTACCCAATTCAGTGGCGCACACAATGGATCTGCCACTTTCTGAGGATTTCTGACATCCCTAATTCCCCGTGGCCTCTCAGCTCTGACAGGAGGCATCTGGGGTAATGGGGGGCAGGGACGCAGAGCTGGGAGAATGCAGGGAGTTAATTGGAGAGACAGGGATGCAAGTGAGAAGGGAAGTCGCACTTATTCGTGAGTCAGAGGTGCAGACATCAGAGCTGGGATGACTTAGAGGCGGTCTGTGTGACCCTCTTACCTGACAGAGGAGGAAACTGAGGCAAACAGGGAGTGGTGACTGGACAATGGTCTGTCTGGGACTATAACTCAGGTATTCATGTACTCGCCCATTCATTCACCCATGATTCATTAAAGTATTCATCTGCCAGACACTGCTACATCTTGAGACTAACAGATATAACAGTGAACACAGCGAAGTCGCCACACGCGGTATTTACACTCTAGTAGAGAACAATGGGAAGTCAACATCTATTTCTAGTAAGTTCTATAAGGAAAACATAGCACAGTAAGGAGAAAGAAAGATGAAAAGGGGGTTGCTTATTAGTCAAGATGGTCAGGAACGTCTTCACTGGTTAGACGAGATTTCAGCAGGAACCCACTTGAAGAAAATGGATAGAGCCATATGGATGAGCATTCTAGGTATGAGACGGCTTTTAAAAAATCATGTGTGGGCCGGGCACAGTGGCTTATGCCTGGAATCCCAGCACTTTGGGAGGTTGAGGCAGGTGGATCCCCTGAGGTCAGGAGTTCAAGACCAGCCTGACCAACATGGCGAAACTCCTTCTCTACTAAAAAATACAAAAAGTAGCTGGGTGCAGTGGTGGGTGCCTGTAATCCCAGCTACTTGGGAGGCTGAGGAGGGGAGAATTGCTTGAACCCGGAAGGCAGAGGTTGCAGTGAGCCAAGTTCGCACCACTGTACTCCAGCCTGGGTAACAAAGCGAGACTACATCTAAAAAAAAAAAAAACATGTGCAAAGGCCCTATGGTGGGAACATCCCTGGACTATTCCAGAAACAACTTGGCAGCAATGTAGCTGGTTCTCAGCGTGCTTGGGTGAAGAGAGTAGGGTGAGATGCAGTCAGAGGGGACAACGGGACCACATGCCACAGAAGCTGACAGGCCATTATAAGGCTTCTGGCTCTATGCCCCATGAGATAGCAGCTGCTGGGTCTGCAGCAGAGATGTATCCCGGCCTTTTGACAGACTCCTCAATCTGCACACAGACTCCTTGGATAACAGAAACACCCTTTAGATAAGGATTTTTCATTCTCGGCATCACTGACCTTGGGGACTGCATAGTTCTTTGTGGTGAGGGGGCTGTCCCATGCACTATGGGATGTTTAGCGGCCTTCCTGGCCTCCACCCGCTAAACACAAGTAGCAGCTCCACTATTGTGACAACCAAAAATATCTCATGCACATTGTCAAATGTCAGTTCAGGGGAATCTCGTTGAGGATCACTGTTTTAAAACATCACACGGCTGGGCGCAGTGGCTCACACCTATAATCCCAGTAATTTGCGAGGGTGAGGCAGGTGGATCACTTGAGGTCAGGAGTTCGAGACCAGACTGGTCAACATGGTGAAACCCCATTTCTACTGAAAATATAAAAATTAGCCCAGCCTGATAGTGAGCGCCTGTCATCTTAGCTACTCATGAGGCTGAAGCAGGAGAATCACCTGAGTCTGGGAGGCGGAGGCTGCAGTGACCTGAGATGCCACCACTTCACTCCAGCCTGGGTGACAGAATGAGACTCCACCTCAAAAATAAAATAATAAAATAAAATAAAATCAAACATCACACAACTTCAGGAGGAAAGAAATAATCTAATCCAATAGTTTCCATGCCTCATTAAACATGAGCATTACCTGAGAAGTTTGTTTTTCCAAATAGATTCCAGAGCATCACACCAGACCCACAGAGCCAGTGCCCCCAGCGGTAGGGCTCCAAAACCTTTGTAGATGCCAATTCTCCAAGAATACCCCAAAGATCCGGCCCAATCCTTCTCCGATCCCTGTCTTTCCTGTTGACCCTTCACATTGCTGCTGCCAAGGCACGGTGCCTGTACTATTATTTAATCATATGTTTCCCTAAGTCAGCCAATTTCTTTTACTTAATTATTGATGCTAAAAAGGGAAATCTGTATCTGTAGTTCCCAAACTGATATCAAAGGTGTAGGAACCACTGAGCATCCTGTCAACGGGAATGTAGCCTGGGGTGGAGTCTGGTTCACATTTCCAATCAGCACCCAGGGAGGCAGGCTGCCGGTGTGCAGATCACACTCTGACTTCTGAAACTCCACATCGCTTCCAGAAATGGAAACCCTACTTGTGGCACATAGAAGGTACTTATAAAAAGCAAGCCTAGTGTAAACAAACCCATGTGAAATTGCAGGGAGACATGGTTGCCCGACAAAGCGTCTGAGCCTGAGGTCTGCTCCCTCTGGTGCTAAAAGGGGACATTAGAAGGATTTAAGAGGCATGAAACACACATATTCACAGGCGCACACACACCTACCTGCTATTTCCTCTTTCAGGCCCCCAGAAGCTCTAAGAGGGAATGAAACTTCCTCATGATATTAATTAATGTTATCTAATGCCAGGTCTGTGTCTTACCTAAACTTATCACAAATCCCTTCCAAAGCCCCCTTGCAGACCCCTCAACTCTGGGAAATACTCAAGAAGTCCAATTTTCTCTACTTAACTTCTGAGGATGCGGAAGATCA
Organism: Theropithecus gelada; assembly: GCF_003255815.1. Classification (NCBI taxonomy): domain Eukaryota; kingdom Metazoa; phylum Chordata; class Mammalia; order Primates; family Cercopithecidae; genus Theropithecus; species Theropithecus gelada. The sequence goes on from NC_037688.1 coordinate 76,646,218, forward strand.
CTGCTCATTGCTCCACAGGGAGCCGATAAAAACTGTGAACAGCTCTCAGGTCTGCTGTCTGCCCTGGGCCAGAGTGAGAATTCAGCCTCCTGCAGGATCCTGAGACACCCTGAAGCTCCCCACCCCACTGATGCTATCTGCACCTTCCCCCAACTCACCACGACCAGTCGCACCTGCCTAGGAGGTCATTACCATCCGCACGGTTCTGCCTGTGCCTCCTGCTCTCTCTGCAAGCTGTGGCCTGTTCACAAGATCCTGCTGGAGGGGAAGGAGTCGATTTGGAGATGGCAATCACTTAGCCAAGGGAGATGCAAACAGTAGTAGGAAACATTAAAGCATTTTAACACTTGACCTTTATGCCCCAAGCTAAATAAACAGAATTGTTTATGATAGCGAGGATTGCAGTTTCCTGCCTTGCAGAGAAAGGCTGTTGGCAGAAAGGAGCCGAAGTTCCTGGAGAGAGGGAGGAGGGTGGAGCTGATTGGAAGACTTTTCAGGAACCCTTTGATAAAATTCCCTAGCACAGCAGTTTCTGCAGGCAAGAGTCTGGACTCTGCTGTCAGACTGTCTGGGTTCAAATCCCAGCTCTGCCACTTGCTACCTGTGTGAGTGACCACGGGGAAGTAATTTAGCCTCCTGTACCTTAAATACACTTTAATTTCTTTCTTTCTTTGAGACAGAGTCTCACTCTGTCACCAGGCTGGAGTGCAGTGGCGCAATCTTGGCTCACTGCAACCTCTGCATCCCGGGTTCAAGTGATTCTCCTGCCTCAGCCTCCTGAGCAGCTGGGACTATAGGTGCCCGCCACCACACCCGGCTAATTTTTCTATTTTTAGTAGAGACCGGGTTTTACCATGTTGACCAGGATGGTCTTGATCTCTTGACCTTGCGATCCGCCCGCGTCATTCTCCCAAAGTGCTGAGACTAGAGGTATGAGCCACCGCGCCCGGCCAGCTGCATTTTAATTTCTACATGGTGAAACTTAACCGAGAGAATGTGAGGATTACATGAGGGCAATACATATAAACTATCCTCACATCACATAGTAAATGCTCAGTGAATTAGTTATTTCGGTGTTAAGCCCCTCAACAGTCACTAATCACATTGAATGAATGTTTCCTCTCTTGAGATAAAAAGAAGGAAATAACAAAATAACAAATTTTGACTGCTGGCTCTGGTTGTCAAGAGGGCTACATTACAATCCGAGTGTCCCATTCATTCCCAGAAACATACATTTCACATCACTGCAACAAATGATACCTCTCACGTTTATCAGATGAAGAAAAAATCCTCCATTCCAGAAACGTGCTGTGGTTTACTCTCACTGCAAAAACCAGGCAAGCAGGGGCATCCTTGGAGCTCGCCTCAGATAGCTAAGGGAGTTTTAACTGCAAGCTTTCCTGCCCATCATTTCTGCCCCCAGGAGAAAGCAGCTGTCTCATTTAAGGAACGCTCATTCCCATTTTCAGTGAAACCATTGTCCACGGCTCTTCAAAAATGGAGGAGAAGATGAGAGGAGCCTAGGCCTAGTAACTTTCTTAGCACCACAACTCGTTAACTCAGTAACAAAGAATACAGCCTGGAACGGGAAACACAGCGACTTCACAGTGGACAAGCTGGCAGCCAGCCCCTCAGCCACACGACCAAAGTGGGCACCGTCATGAACGGTATGGGGCGGTGTAGCTCTCGGTATACGATGAGAAGAGCATTTCACTTCTGCAGTGTTGTTCCCACACCACCACAAACCCCAGGCTAATCATGAGAAACACATCAGCCAAACCCAGACTGCATGCACAGGATGCTGGACTGGTACCCCTCAATGCTGTCAACATCATTTACAAAAAAAAAAAAAAAAAAAAACCCCTTTGAGACTCTGACACTCTGAGACTTTTTCACTTTTTCACAGAACAGAGGAGATTAGGGAAAGGTGACAACTAAATGCAATGTGGTGCCTGGGATTGGATTCGGAATAGAGACAGGTCGTTAATGGAAACACCGGTGAAATTTGAATAGAGTGTGGCCTTCATAGTAATAGAACGATGCTGGTCCCTTCATTACAACTAAACCTACCTTATTGATGGAAGATGTTAACAGTTGGGAAAACCATATGCAGGGTATACAGGAACTCTCTGTACTAACATGGAAACATTTCTGCAAATCCAAAATTATCCCCAAATACAAAGCTTAATTTTTTAATTTTATTTTCCTTTTTTTTTTTTTTTTTTTTTAAGAAATGGGGCCTCATGCTATCACCCAGGCTGGAGTACAGTGGTGTGATGATAGCTGCCTGCAACCTCCAATTCCTGGGTGCAAGTGATCCTCCCACCTCAGCCTCCTGAGTATTTGGGACTACAGGCATGTGCTACCACACCTGGCTCTTCTTTTCCTTTTTCTTTTTTCTTGGAAGAGACAGGGTTGTCCCTAAGATGCCCAGCCTGGTCTTGAACTCCTGGCCTGCAAGCAGTCCTTCCACTTTGGAAAGCTTACTTTACAAAATTGGGGGTGCGGTATTATCCATAGCTGCTCACGTATGAGAAAGAGGAAGAACACACACACACAAAGGGGGAATTGAAGCCAGCATGGCAATGTCTGGATATCATGGAATATCAATTTCAGCAGGGAATAAAGGAACAGTCAAAAAACTGTCTAAGCCTGTGATGTTCATAAATTTCTACTCAAAAAGCCAAAAAAGGCTTTTTGAGTAGAAAACCTAGAGAAGGGAGCCACCCTGATGGTGGTGTCTGTTAATATAGATCAGGACAGTGGGGTAGTTGCCTGCCCCATATCTTCCTGTGTCGGCTGGTGGTCCCGCCTGACCTTCTGCATCTTCGGACTGGGGCACTCTTCTAACTTTCCTTGCAGTTCGAAACAGACAGCTGAGCCTATTTCCCAATCAGCAGTTGGTTTTCTCTTCTCCATTGGTGTTCTCCCCTCTCATAATAAGCAGCAGCCTTGCAGTTGTTCCCAGAAGCTGGAGGCTGTTTCCAGGGCCAAAGGTGAGCTTACAGTCACCTGGTTTCCATGGAAACTGAAGCATCGCCATGCTCTTTCCAGAACGACTTGGCAAGGCCCCGAGTACGTGTCTCTCCATTTCAAACTAATCCCTTGCCACACCGCATGCAGGTTTCCCTGGAGGAGCATTACCAGGGATCGCAGGGATACACAGCTCCCACGGTGACCACGGAGGGCAGGGAGGGATCTCTGGAGAGACTCTGCATGACGGGCTGGCCTGTGAAAGCCAACGAAGGCCTCCAGCATTCTCCCGAGATACAGACCTCCTCCAGGGTCATGGGGCAGGCAGAGAGGTGGTGAGGAACCATCATCAACCGTTTTTCCAAAGTCACTGGAGTTTTTGGAAGGAGCAGCAACCTCAGTTCTGCCTAGACAATATAGCTACAGAGATGCGTGGTCCAGTCCAGTGGTTTCCAGAATTTAGTTTACTAGAAAATTACCCAGAAGACTTGTCACCATGCAGATCCTGGGCTCTGAGACAGGAGATTCTGATGCCCTGTGTCTGTGATCTGCGTTCCTACCCATCCCCTCTCCAGGTGATTCTGGGAGAGGAGTATCAAAGATCAGACTTTAAGAAGTGCAGGTGCAGGAGGAAGAAGAGAGGAACCTGCACTTCTAACCTTGTTCCACATCTAATTTGCTTTATCACCTTTAGCAAGACCTTATTGATACATTGATTGACAGAGTCTCGCTCTGTTGCCCAGGCTGAAGTGCACTGGCATGATCTTGGCTCACTGCAACCTCCACCTCTCAAGTTCAAGCAACTCTCCTGGCTCAGCCTCCCAAGTAGCTGGGATTACAGGCGTGAGCCACCGCACCCAGCGAATTTTTGTATTTTTAGTAGAAACAAGGTTTCACCATATTGGCCAGGCTGGTCTCGAACTCCTGACCTCAAGTGATCTGTCCACCTCGGCCTCCCAAAGTCCTGAGACTGCAGGCATGAGCCACCGTGCCTGGCCTCAAATATTGTTTTCAAGGATGGCAGGATAGAGACCATGAGGTTCCTTAGACTACCTTAGAATTCCTAAGGAAATTGGACCACCCTGGAATTTCTTTCCTAATGGTATTCTAAGGAACATCACTGTCTGTACCATGCCACCCTAGAACAAAAGGGGTTCTAAGGCCAAACAGTTTGGTGATTAGCATTTATTCCGCTCTTCTCTAGGACACGCACACTGTAGCATTTTAGAGCCTAAATCCTGCTGTAAACCAGTCTATGTGAGCTTTTCATCCTGATGTTTTCCTAACTCACGTGCTCACAGAACTCTGTTGTTGCTGCTGTTGTTTTCTTGTATGCTACTTGCTACTAACCAAGTCCTGGGATACCTAACTGAGTAAGTGGTGGGCTAGAAAATACTGATAATTTTTAAAATTACTTTTATTTATTTATTTATTTAGAGACAGAGTCTCAAGCTGTTGCCCAGGCTAGAGCGCAGTGGTATAATCCCGGCTCACTGCAATCTCCGCCTCCCGGCTTCAAGCAATTCTCCTGCCTCAGCCTCCTAAGTGGCTGTGATCACAGGCGCACACCACCACATCCGGCTAGTTTTTGTATTATTAGCAGAAATGGGGTTTCACCGTGTTGGCCAGGCTGGTCTTGAACTCCTGACCTCAAGTGATCCACTTGTCTCAGCCTCGAAAGTGCTGGGATTACAGGCATAAGCCACTGCACCCTTCCAGATAATAATAAATATTACTCATTTTGACTGAGTTATTACTATATGTCGAGCACCTGGCCATTCAGTATCTCGTTGAATTATACAACTGCTCTACCCAAAGCAACACAACCAGCAAATTGCAGAACCTCGACTCCAACCCTAAGCATTTTGACATGGAGCTTAAATTATGCTAGGAGCTTCTCAAATATTGGCAAGAGCAGAGATTATGACATGACGTCCTTTACTCCAGAACTGATCACGGATAAAACAACTTTCTGGACAGAGGAAAGATGAATAGACTGGTTCAGGAAAAATAAACAGCAGTGCCTGTGAAAACAGCTTATGAAGGGGAAAAATCTGGATCCTGAAGTTTCAAGTGCCAAGCAAAACGAAACCATAAGTACACAACAAAGCCCAACTTTTCGAGTTATAAGCACACTCGGTTTTTCCCTTCCCTATCAGATGAGGTTTTGAGTAATGTAGCAGCCAGGCACCCAGTTCTGTGATGTATTACATTAATGCATTATCAGAAGCAGCTGTTGCTCTAATGATATGGACCAAAGCTACAGCGCTTGGGTGATGTATTGCTCCAACGTACTGCAATGGAGGAACGAGGCAGATCCCGTGCAGGATAGCGATGCGGTGAGAAAGTCGAGATCGATTTATCAGGGCCATCCCAAGCCGGCATCGAGAAAGAGGAGTTGGCTAGGCTGTTGGAATTTATCAACATAATTATGTGCCATGATTTATTAAGTACGAAACAACAAAGGCATCAAAGGCACTTTTGTTGTTGTTGTTTCAACTTATTAAAAAAAGAAGGAAAGACAACTTTTTAAAGTGAGTTTGGTTTTTTACTTTCATTATTTGTATTTTTCTTTTCTTTCTTTTTTTTTTTTTTTTTTTTTGAGACAGAGTTTCGCTCTCGTTGCCCAGGCTGGAGTGCAATGGCGGGATCTCTGCTCACCGCAACTTCCATCTCCCAGGTTCAAGTGATTCTCCTGCCTCAGCCTCCTGTGTAGCCGGGGTAATAGGCATGTGCCACCATGCCCAGCTGATTTTGTGTTTTCAATAGAGACGGGGTTTCTCCATGTTGGCCAGGCTGGTCTCGAACTCCCAACCTCAGGTGATCCGCCTGCCTTGGCCTCCCAAAGTGCTGGGATTACAGACGTGAGCCACCGTGCCTGGCTTGGTTTTTACTTTTAAATAGTAAAGTTCCTCCACACAGATACTTACAACTAATGAAATCCTTAAACTAAAGATAAAATATGGACTGGGGACAGATCTTTTTATTTTATTTTATTTCATTTCTTTTGAGATGGAGTTTTGCTCTGTCACCCAGGCTCAAGTGCAATGGTGTGATCTCACCTCAATGCAACCTCCGCCTCCCGGGTTCAAGTGATTCTCCTGCCTCAGCCTCCCGAGTAGCTGGGATTACAGGGGCCCACCACCACGCCCAGCTAATTTTTTGTACTTTTAGTAGAGATGGGGTTTCACCATGTTGGCCAGGCTGGTCTCAACTCCTGACCTCAAATGATCCACCCATCTCGGCCTCCCAATGTGCTGGGATTACAGGCGTGAGCCACCGCACCCGGTCCAGGTCTCTTTTAATCAGGTGTGTTTCTGTCTTTGATGAGAAATAAGCCTTTATCCAGTTATTCATGAAACTCTACCTCTCTTCGCAGTTCCAAATGCAACAGGAACAGCTGAAGCAGTTGAGGGCTAAACCGAATTGGATGTGGCATTGCCTGCTGCATATCAGCGGTAGAAGGACAGCCATATAGAGAACAACGGTTAAGAATGTATTCTATTCTCACTGGGCTGAGCACTCTACATCCATTACTGCATTTCACATGCATTATAACCCTTCCATGTAGATACTCCGATCATCCCTATTTTACCAATGAGGAAATGAGGTTTGAAGGATGTTAAATTAATTTAACCAAGGTTTCACAGTCAGCAGGTGAGCTGAAAATCAAAAGGCTGGTCATCCTGATGCCAGAGTCCATTCAATATGTATTTTCTGAGCCCTACTAAGTGTAAGGTGCAGGAGACGCATCATGGCTAAGTTTGGATAAGCCCCAAGTATGCGGAACATAATTTTAGCAGAAGAGACAGATCCTTGTCCTGGATCCAAATGAATGAATGAATGAGCAAAGAAACAAATGAATGAATGAATAAACAAAGAATGAACGAACAAATACATTTATTATTGTTTAGAACAAAGAAACTCAGTCTACTGATATAAATGTGAATCTCATCCAAAACACCCTCATGGACGCATGCAGAATAATACTTGACCAAATATCTGGGCACCGCACGGCCTAGTCAACCTGACACAAAATTAACCACGACAGCAACATAACAATCACAAGAGTAATAAATCCAGACTGGTCCTGCATATCCTTCGTATATGACTTTTCTGACTCTGACCTAGGGTAGGTATCATTATCCCCGTTTTACTGCTAAAGGAACTCTGGCTTTGTGCATCCAGGTGTATGAACAAAATGGCAAGTCATACTAACTATGACGAGTTTGTAGGAAACAACGTCAGAAAAACAGCAGGTTGGTGAAGGGTATTCAGGGAGTAGAGTTGATGTGTGATATAGGTCTAATTGCTCCTAACCATCAGAGACATATGAGGTTTAAATCAATGTACATATCACAGCTTAGACTCTGTTCATATATTTTCCAGTGCCCTCTTCTTTCACGAACATCCCTAATATTTATAAGGATAAGTCCAGTTCTCTCCACCACTCCTAAATATAGATATCACATTTACCAATATCATAAGGTAGAAAAGAATATTATTTTTAGCCCTGTCTCTTTACAACAGGTAGTCGACTGACTTTTTAACCTTCTGCCACACACCTTGGGGTACACCTCAGGGCAGTTGAAATGTTTAAGACCCTGCCAGGCAGGCATGTTTCATCCATTCTCATACTTTCTGTAGCTATACAGGACTCAACAGGAATGATGACTCATGAAAAGCCCTGTTTTTGTCTGTGCAAGAGCTGGGGAAAACAAACCTTGCAGAAAGCTCCTCAAGCATTCAAAGCTTATCTTGAAGACAAGATTTACTTCCCCTGCTACTCAGGAAGCCAAACAGCCAAGGGTGCACGGTGCCCAGGAAGGTGGCAAACACACAGGAGATCCTCTGGAGTGAAGAGGGTGAGAACCACGTGCAGCTCCCAGGGGAGACTGCCAGAGCACCAGCATGAGGCAGGCAGGTCTTGAGCCACCGTAAGGGCCAAATGATGAACAGGACATGCTCCCACCTCCTGCTCCGCTACCTGCCTGAACCTTCCCTGATTGCTCGCAACCAATTATTCCAGATGCCGCATCTCATCCCGTTTTCCCATCACAGAGTTTCTCTTAGATAAGGGGTTAGCCATAAGGGCCAACACCCCTTCCCTTTCCCAGAAGCATTCTCATTTTAAGAGAGCTCGCTGGAATACTTGATGGAGTGAATGATGGACTCTCAGGCACTGGACACATAATGAGAGGTTTCTTTCAAAACAGAGGAACCTGTCCATCACCATGCATATTATGCACTATTGATGGTCAGCAACATTGTCTAGCTGTAAAGCTGATTCTGGAATTCATTTTCCATGTGTAGCCTATGGAAAGAATATTTATTCTAGGAATCCACTTAGCGACTGTATTAGGGTTCTTCAGAGGATCAGAACAGATAGGGAGGCAGGAAGGGAGGGTGTGTGTGTGTGTGTGTGTATTTATTTATCATGAGGAATTGGCTCACACAATTGTAAAGACCAAGAAGCTCCAAGACCTGCAGAGGAGTCTACGCTGGAGGCCCAGGATAATGAATGGTGGTGTTCCAGTCTGAAGGCAGCAGGCTGGAGACCCAGAAAGAGCCCATGCTTCAGTGTGAGTCCGAGGACAGGAAGAAGCAGACATCCCAGTTGGAAGTCAGGCGGGCAAGAGGAATTCTCTCTGATGCAGGGGAGCTCAGCCTTTCTGCTCTATTCAGGCCTTCAACTGATTGGATGAGGCCCACCCACATTACACGGAGCCATTTGCTTCACTCAGTCTACTGACAAAAATGTTAATCTCATCCAAAATACCCTCATAGAAGCATGCAGAATAATATTTGACCAAATATCTGGCACCCCATGGCCTAGTCAGCCTGACACATAAAATTAACCATCAAGGCAACATAACAATAACAAAAGTAATAAATCCAGACTGGTCCTTCATATCCTTTGTATATGAGTTTTCTGACTCTGACTTAGGGTAAGCATCATTATACTCATTTTACTGCTAAGGGAACTCTGCCTTAAACAGTTGATTAAATACGTTATCCAAGACCACAAGAGCCAGTGCATTAGTAGCATTCTAACTTATGATGCTGCTCTAATTATTTGCTTTCCTTAAACACAATGAGTCTATATCATAAAAATAAGATTAACACCCCAAATGATAGATAATTTGGCCTTGGAGGGAAAAAGAAAAACAAATTACCTCCTTTCATCCTTGAAATCTCCTGAGATCTAGGGTCCCCAAACCCAGCATATCTCACTTCTCCACCCTCACACCTTCTATGAACTTCCTCTTCCTCTTCTTGAGACTAACTTCCAGATATGACGTCATTTCCTGTCACATGACAAGGACTGTTATGGGAGTCTAAACTGATTTGGCTCAGAATCAGCTCAGAAATATATCCTCACCACTGTGATATAAATTCCTTGAGAAAAAATAATAGGTAAGTCTGGTTCACTGCTCTATCCCCAGAGCCAGCACAGTGCCTAGCACATACTAGATCCTCAATAAATGTGTTGACAGATGGAAACCTGGATACAGGAGGAAGAAAGATAAAGATCTAAGGGGCACAGGAACACTGTCATGAGAGCTCACAAAGGAAGCATCCTCTGGTATGGACACATAGCAAGTCAGGATAGAGATGTCTCCTTGTGGAATGAGATGGTTCAGGAAAAACATCTGGGTATAAAACAGTTTGGGATACCTGCTTTATGGTGTGCTGAGAACACATGCTTGACAACAGTCACTGTACTTGAATATTATGGTCAAGCCAATCCTAAGAGAGAATGAAAAATGAATATCTAGCAATGTGCATGCTGACTCAAGGCATATTTTGTTATGCAATGAAAACACGGCCATATAGTCATGGACTTCATGATTTTATGTCAGTGCCATTTCAGTCAATTTCACAGGGTCCTTTATCTAAAAAAGAGGAAAAGAAAGACCTCCATATTCGTGATCCAGGTCCAAATCCTACTTTCTCTTTCATGACAGTCTGGCAGGTACTAATTTGACTTGGTCAGTCCACAGTCTGTCTTCTCTACAGACTGTAAAATTGCTCAGGATCAAGGTTTCTATCTCATTTCTACTTGAGCAGCTCATTGGCTGAAACTGGAAATGCGATTAGCATGCATTCTGGCTTAAAACCTAGAGAATGTTCCTCATATGTAGCGGAAATACGCAACCATAGTCAAGAGAGGAGCCTGCCTTGGTTTTAATCCCAGAAAAGTGACCACAAGCAAGCCACTCACCCTCTGGGGTTTCAGATCCCCGTCAGAAACATGTGTTTAATATTTAGAATTCTGGGAGAATGATGACCATACAGTCTGTAATTCTTCCAAAATCCTTACATTAAAAAATAGAGTAACCAGAACAAAATTAGAAAATAAACAACATCTATGAGAAACAACGAAGCGTCTGCATGAATGTCAAGATAGAAGTGGATAGAGACCAACCATCCACATTCCAAGACTCTTGTGCTACCCTCCTGCATGTGACAGGAAGTAGCAAGCAACCTCAGGTCATGTGGCACACGCAACAAAAGGAGATGCCCAGTGTGACCAACAGGCCGTGGCAGCAATGTGTAGGGTGCCAACCTGAAGACAGCAGCTGACCTAGGAAGACTATGTCCCAACCCAACAGTGGGTGAGCACAGACGCATCCCCAGTGAGCTGTGAAGCGACAAATGTGGTCAACTCCTTGCAAACGCTCAAACGCCAAGACTCCAAACTCTCCCTTGCAAACTCCCAGATTCAACTAACTCCTTGCAAATTCACAAACTCAACGAACTCTGCTATTGTGTGAGCAGAACTGCTTGGAGGACCACCCACACTGAGAAGATATTGCTGGAAGTCAACAGCGAAAGAAAAAAAATGAAACAAAGTCCACATGAAAGTGACGGGGGTGAGGAGGAGGGGACAGATATCACAGACAGCAAGGGACAATTTTTTAACACTACACGAAAAAAAAAAAAAAGCAAAAACAACAAAAGAGGGAGCTCTGTGAAGTTAGATAAGCTACCTAAGATTTTATGAAATATAATATCACTTAAAAATGGACAACAGAGGCTGGGCATGGTGGTTCACGTCTGTAATCCCAACACTTTGGGAGGTCGAGGCAGGCGGATCATGAGATCAGCAGTTCAAGACCAGCCTGGCCAACATCATGAAATCCCGTCTCTACCAAAACTACAAAAAAAAAAAAAAAAAAAAAAAAAAAAAAA